>NW_024721108.1:0-22707 GCF_018991925.1 Homarus americanus | reverse complement strand
ATATTGACTATGAGGCTACAGTCATTGAATGCCGCATAGATCTGCGGCTCAACTAATTCAACACAGATAGGATAGCTACTTATGTATTAGGATATTTAATATCAAGGTAATAAAATGGCGGCGAAGGTGTGGCTATTGGGGAGGCTGGAGGCCACAAACAAAACAAAAATAGTAGTAGTAGTTTTAATTTCGTTAAAGAAAAATCCATAAATTCTCTATTTTCTATTTTATATTTTCTTTTTACGTATCAAAATTTGAATCACCATAAATGTTCTCGGTACCATGGACGAGTGTAACTAAAGTATCAGATGACGGACACCTCGCACTCCTCAACGATGACTAAGTTTTGGGTTAGGTATAGTCCGTGCCACTGACAAGCCACAATGACTGGCACCAAAATACCTAACAGGTAACTTGGTTGGTGCATCCCTCCCCACCCCACCTCCAGAAACACACAAACCAGGCAATTTATCGGTAGTCAGCCAAGGTGTAGAGTTAACAGTTAACCCTAAACAATTTAATATGGATAAATACATTATGTATAAATAACAATCCACAATTTAACATGAAAGTGAATAATATAACAAAGTGATAAGGTGGTGGTGGTGAAGGACTCCACACACCTCATAGGGGGACTTTCATATAGACAGCGACGGGACCACAGGCGACCACAAAGACGGTGTATGGATAAGGTGATTGGACGAGTGGAGCATCACGTTGACTCCACTGACAAAGGGGCACCGAGATCCTCAAAGATGGGGAAGAAAAAGTAACGTCCCTTTAAAACTGTGGATGCGAAGGATTTAGACTTAGCTGACGAATAAAACGATAATCAATGAACATGATAACTTGGCCGTACCTGAGATGTGGTGTGTTAATGTCCCACGAAGAGCTGTTGTAACTCACACTCACCTGGATAAAGAAAAGGATAATTCAGTTGAGATTACCTGCTGCGTATCATCCATACACACACACACACACACACACCTATATAATTTAGTCACACAACTTACATGAAAAACAAATGCAGAACCAATGATCTTAAGCATTAGTTTATGTCAAATGGATTAGAGAACTTGTTCAACAAGTCCAGAACACAACAGTAGTAGTATTAGTAGTTACCTTGTGCTGGTGGTCACGGAGCGCCGTACAGGGTCAGCCTCCTGACACCGTCGTGACACTTTCATAACACCTCATGATACTTGACAACATTTTTGTAGCGTCATGACACACTTTACACTGCGATAGTTGAAGACATTTTGCAGCACTTTATGACAATGATGACACTTTCAGACATTGAGACTCTAAAGCATTAATATCGTTTTATTGCCAATATCAATGCCATACCACCCATTGTTTGTGCTCTGTACTTTTGTAACACTTTAGTTCATGACAACATACATCATTTATAAAGTTCATAGCACAAACACTTTAAAACACTTCAAACACTTTAGGTTACTGATATATTTATAATACGTCTTACAATACTTATGACAAAATTTACGACTATATTTTGCTGTTTAAATACTTTTGCTACACTGACAAACACATGACGATACTATGGAGACGTCGTTAATTCCAGTCTCTTCTCGGCTAATGGTTCGTCTATAAACCTTCATGCACAGTACGTCCTGACGGCCAGGCAAAGACAGTCAGACCACTTCGTATATTCTGTCTTGTTCTACCGTTTGGAGGCAACTCTCCACCTCATGGGCATAGTCAAGACTAAGAAAGAACGGGAAAGCTCAGACATTCACATATGGTTAACACACGAACGAATGCACAAATTTGGTAGTGCGCGGATTGACAATTGTTAAGAGCGCGTGTCTGCATCAACATGACCAGTAAAGGACACCCGTGCATAATCTGCAAACGGAGAAGTATACATCCCGATTTCGTATTTCATCGATTCCCAAAGATAAAGAAAAGTAAATATTGTAAATATATTTTGAAAATAGACTAAGAGTAAGATTGTTTTAGTCCTGTTTATTACCGATGCAATATATTGACAGTTAACAATTTCATGGAAGCTTCTCATACATGTAGCTTTAGTGATCTTTCTTATCCTCTATGACCTAGACTAGCAGTGGTTCTCAACTTTGTTTGCCCCATACCCTTTTCACCATATGTCAGAATGTCATTCCCTCCTTTCCAAGATTGTCTGCCTCAAAAGTGCATTCATCAAATATATGCATATAATACTGAAAATCCTTTATTTTTTCCATATTAGTACACATAGTTTTACAATTTTTATATGGATTATTTTTATAGTGGAGTTTAAAAATTAAATGCCATTGAAAATGTTGATGGATTTATAAAAACTTTAATAAAAGTAAAATAGTTTTTTTTATTTATAATGAATTACTTAACAGACCAAACTGAAGCATAATGCAATAAAAAAAGTTCAATAGAATACCAGGATATTGTAAATTTGTAATTAATTTTATTCAGATGAAGATTACAGTCAATGAGAAACCGTGATTGTTGTTTCTTCGCCAATTCTGGGATACGCGGAGAGTGCTTGAAAGGGCACAACGCAGGTCATTTTCTACCTCTAATCTACTACGTTACTTCGTTTTAATTTGCAACAGAGTTGGCTGACTCACAAAGATATGTCGACACAAACGGAAGCAATGCACGGATAGCTCTTTCTACCACTTTTGGGTAGGAATCGCACATCAAGGGCCAAAAATTCTGTGATTGATTTCTCATCGAACATATCTCTTGCTCCCGAATCAGTTCCCCTGAAAAACCTGAATCCCCTGGGGAATTCCCTGGAGAGAACCCTGACCTAGAGTCTAGGTCATAGCTCCCTGTTCCTTCCCTCACTGTACAATATTCCTCTTTGGTTGTAATCTACTTTCTTGATGATTAGAGGTCAGTGTGTAACCTGGGTCTGTACAAGATAATGTTCGGTGATCTATTCCTGCTAAAATCAAGACTTAAATCAGTGATGAGTTTGTTTTAGTATACCCGGGAGTGACTAGGACGGAGACAATGCCGTGATTAACGAGTTTTCAGGAACGGTGTGATTATCAGGGTGAGTATTGTCCTGGAGTATTAACACTGCGTCACCAGCAAGAATAATGGTCCCTGATACTGATCTTCATATTTACCGAAACATATTTTTGATGACATATTTGGCTCAGTTTACTAACATTAAATCTAAGTGATGTGTTTGGTATATCACTTGAGGTACAGTACAGTATCTGGCCCCCGACGAAACCGCATCTGAATTCCTTTAATATTCTAGTGCATTTCTCAACACACCGCGTCTGACAAAACACAAAAATACATTTCAAAACTGCTTGCATGTACAATACACCGTTAGATACTAATGTGTACCAACACGAGTGAAATGGTGCATCACAGACACCTTATATGAAAGTCTAACTTATATCAACTGCACTAAACACACTTCAACTCTACACACACACACACACGCAGCTCACTTCTTTGACACTAAACATCCCAAGGCCGCTGTATCCAAACTACGTTCTTTTTTAATTTCATAGACATTTTCTGCATTATTGACCTACAAGTACTCTCAGCCTCTGTGACGAAGGCGACTTATTGATCAAGACTGATAAATGATATAAAGATTCCGGAATATAGATCGATAGATAAATGAGAGATAGAGATAAATAAATAGACAGATAAATGCAAACAGAGACAGAGGTAAAGAAAGAGGGATTGAGAAAGGGAACAAGGAGAAAAAAGAAGAAAGAGAAGAGATCCACTAGCAGAGAGTAATGAGGTAGTGAGAGAAGAAATAGAGAGAAACATAGAACGTCATAGGAAGTGGGTAAGAGAAAATAGAGAGAACCAGATAGAGAAAGTATGAAGCTGACAAAAGAACCCAAAAAAATCAATCACCAAATTAACTTGACTTTCTTCAACACAGAATTTCAGTTTCAGGGAGAAAGTGTCACCATTCCTGACTAATTTGGCGGTGAAAGTTGGGCCTAATTAGAGGGAAAGTCCAGCCGTCCTCCCCCACACCAAAAAATATCCTCACTGTCATGATCATCATCACTATCATCATCATCGCTGTCATCATCATCACCATCCTCATCATCAGTCCCCATCATCATCACTGTTATCATCATCATCATCATCATCATCGCCAATATAACTATCATCAAACACCACCATTAACCACCACCACCACCACAGGTACCAGTATAACACACCATCTTCACCCCTGAGCGTTAAGTTTAACTATGACCATGTTGCGAGTTTATGACGAAGGAAACCTAAAGTCTAAGAGAATTATCACCTAATGTTTGTGTTTGCTTTATTACTCTCGTGTTATGAGCTTTTAATCACCAGGTAAGTGTTATTGTTGAGTATTTGTTCCCAGAGAACATTATTAACAAATTATATCCCTAATGTGGTCTGCTCTGGAGATTTAACGCTCAGCTTTTAACACGTATGATGGATAGTTTGATTTATCCTCTGTGATATTCTGGTATTGAAACATCTGCCATTATTACAGGTGTTGAGTTTAGTAACATTTTTGTACAGGTGTTGAGGTTAGAAATGCTTCCTACAGGTGTTGAAGTTAGAAACATCTTTGTACAAGTGTTGAAATTAATCTATATATCAGACTTATTCTAACGTGACTGATTTATATACATATGTGTCTCCCAAACAATGATAATATAACATTTAGATTATCACACGTTTATGGAGCCTTGACACGTCTACTTCAGATGTTAAAATATAGACATTGTGTGTGTGTGTGTGTGTGTGTGTGTGTGTGTGTGATCCTACAGATACGTTAGGGCATTTGCCTGCATGACTGTTTGCTTCTCATCATCTACATTCACAGTTGGCAACACACAATAGTAACACTTAGGCAACCACCCCAAGTAGGAGTTATTTATAAAACACACATCACCTAATACACCTGCACACCTTCACCCCTGGACGCATCTTTCTTCCCAAACCATTTATCTTAAATTATCCCATAAATCTACAACTGGACAGGCATTGGACAGATGGCTATGAAGTCATTTTCACCCACGGAGTCGCCAGCCAGCCTGGTACAGAACAATGTAGGGTTTGGATAGAGGAGTATAGCTGTCCAGAACATACACGTAGATTATCTAATTTCAGTCACACGTACTTGTTAGTTATAAGAGAACCCTACCTGTCCTGTAGCTCTGTGTGGGGCATTATGTAGGAGGGAAAGGTGGAAGAAGGAAGGCAATTACTGGAGAATTTAGGGGTCTCCACACTTCACTTGTCTGCCGTGACTCAAGCGGGACTCTGTGATGTTTTACTGAATCTTACTCACAGAAGTCTTTCGAAAGTTAAAGATATTTTGCTCCTGAAAGAGTTTAAGGAAGAAAAGAACTGTAACTCCGTGTTCTGGAAATATGTTTGGAAAGATTATTTTCTGAGGAGAGGTTGAAAGCTTATATATATATATATATATATATATATATATATATATATATATATATATATATATATATATATATATATATATATATATATATATTTTTACGGCGAAATATATAAGGTACAGCAGATTCATATGACGAGAAGATTATTTTCATTAATTCAATATATTTATCTCTCCCAAAAGTAATGATTATTCAACATTATTA
This sequence comes from Homarus americanus, assembly GCF_018991925.1. Lineage (NCBI taxonomy): Eukaryota > Metazoa > Arthropoda > Malacostraca > Decapoda > Nephropidae > Homarus > Homarus americanus. Next base: position 17,089 of record NW_024721108.1, on the reverse strand, counting down.
CCTCCAAAACAAATTGCCTCGATGTTTATTCCTTAGAAGATTAATTTAAGATGTATCAAGAGGACTAAACAAATCGAAACTTGATCAAATGTTGGAGAAGATCGCGTGACGTGTGTGTGTAAAACGTAAATAACCTTAACACTATACTGGTATATGGTGACAGCCGCCTAAAGTCTATCTGATATGTCAAATGTGATAACCCAGAGTTTAAATAATCCCAACACAAACCAATATCTATTAATGTTATGATATGAATAGACAGTAACCAAGTACAAACATAATACTCCGTCCCACTGTGTTTAAAATTCTTACACTCCATCACACGGCCATAATGACACGTCCATATTTTTACCTCATCATCCTTCAGTATACAATGAGTTACCGACCAAGAAGCTACACAACTACATTATTTCAACTCAGGACTAATAAAATGCGTATACGTTATGCGTGTGAACAATTTTAATGAAACCCGCAAAGGAAAATTATTCATTTCACCTATTCGCAGTTCCCATTATCGTAAATAGTTAAAAGCATTTTACACAGAAGAACAATACACACGGCGTAAAAAAATAATACCTCGAACAATGAAGGCCTCACATACTGATCAAAACATTCTCTATATAATATTAGATCTAAATTATTAAGCCAAGGTTTTTTCCGTCTTTTTTTTTTCCTTTCACATCGTACAGGTAATGTCAGGAGACGAGATCAAGGTAGGAGATTGAGGAGCGGTATTTTTCCTCTTGTTGTTATTGTGTCACGGCTGGAGTGTCTAAAAGGAAAGGTATAGAGAGAACACACACATTCACAACACATTACAACACACACACACACACACGCAACTTGGATCATAAACATTGTTGTCCTGCAGCACTAAGGAGGAAGATGATATTTGTAAAAGATTATAACCTTGACATTGTGGAGGACGGTCGGACCTCTGAGCCCCCAGGAGGTCTTAGGTCTCTATCATCTTGACGACCCATTTGATGTGTAGCGAGTGGATAATGTACAAAATGCAAGTAAATGTAGACTTGTGTACTGTGTGTGTGTGTGTGTGTGTGTGTGTGTGTGTGTGTGTGTGTGTGTTGTCCATAGATCCTAATAAACGATGCAATCAAATATAACTTTCCTATGTGCATAAAGATCATCTCGTTAACTCAGGAGAGAGACAGTGGACGACAAGACCCCCTCCCCCACAGGTAAAATGATGACTGACGTCGCTGGGGCGGAAGGGGGGGTTAACAAACTGCAGCACGCTTACTCCTTATGTTGAAAACAGTCGCAATAAATATTGCAACTGTAAATTTGTGCTGAACTCTTTACAAGAAGAACCACACTGCAAAACCAACTGATATGGTTAATCTTAAACGACCTCCATATACCTGTAGAGGGGTTCCAAAGGTGTGATATTTACGATTATATCTTCTGAGTGAAGCAGGTGAACCATCTTAGACAAATATCGTCTATAACAACCCGGTAATGGTCAATGCCAAGAACAGAAAAACAATAGAAAGACAATTGATGAAGTAGTAAAGATTAATGATAAAAAAAAGGTTAGGATGGTGTGTGTGTGTGTGTGTGTGTGTGTGTGTGTGTGTGTGTGTGTGTGTGTGTGTGTGTGTGTGTGTGTGTGTGTGTGTGTGTGTGTGCAGAATCTATGCACGCAAGATTTCTCATATTTTTATTGTTAACCCACTTTTTTTTATTATTATTATTTTCTGCTTAAAGAATATCCGATGATGATGATGATTAGCAAGAGTAGCAAAATGATTATTAGAGAATGGCATCACACTGAATTAAAGAAAACCTAATAGATTCTTGACTTATAATAAAGTTGGTTAAATATGACTAAGGTGAGATCCAAGCAAAAGTAAATATCAAGGAAATGTTTACTAAGCCAGCAACATAAAATAAAGTCAGCAAGACACTTGGTCAAGAACAACCTGGAGATAATTTCGCAGATTACAAAAGGCCATCTTCAAGACGAGAAGAGAGACAGACAAAGAGAGACAAAGAAGACAAACAGAGACAGAAAGTAAGAGACAGCAAAATGGATGCTAAAATTGTAACCTAGACACAACTAGGCAATCATTCCAAGAGAAAAACAAAGGCCATCAGATAAACGAGCAACTCACCCCGCCAGGGAGAGAGAGAGAGAAGCAAGTTCAACAAATTCCCACAGTGAGCAAGCCGGGCCCCAACACGCACCAGGATTTAGTGGCCAGGAACCAGGCTTCGTAAAACTTGGCAGTTTACCAACAGCCAATAGGGTTCTGGTAGCTCCAGGAACACCACTACACTTCACCAATAGTGTACCAACACCACTATCACAGTGTACCTACTACTACTACTACTTTGTTGTCACCGAATCGAGGTGACGATCATCCAGCTATAATAACAATATGAGACTATTAAAGATGTCACCTTCGTTGGTGAGCTCTGAGGTGACTAGAGAGGCCGATACGGTACTGCAGGACCGTCCACAGAAGTGCACGTGAGGGCCATCTAGTGCGGAGGGTACCTGTAAGCGTTTTCCTTCTTGGTGTTCTGCCTCGGTATGCAGTCGGGCTAACTCGAAAGTATTGACACCATCTCGAGTGGCCTCTCCCAAGCGCTGCAGTGCCGAGTAATCGTCTCCCAGGTGAGGGGTCAATTTGGCACTTTTTCAGGTTTGTCTTAAGACTATCCTTTTACCTTTTCAGTTGCCCGCCAGCATTATGTTTACTGTTCGTTAGATGACTGTAAAGTAGTTGCACTAGCAGTGTACTATATCGAAACATGACCAGTCCAAAGTAGTTGTTCATGGCTAAGATAGCATCAATGCTCCTACAGTTGGTGTCCGAGAATACTGGCATTTGTCTCTTGTCTTTCCAGCGAACTGGGAGAATGGAAGGTAGACTACTTGGTGAAAGTTTTCATGTTCCCTGAGATGCCTCCTGCATGTGACCCATGTCTGCTGCCATACAGCAGGGTAGGGAGGACCACTGCTCGATACACATGCAGCTTTGTAAATACAGCTCCCTACAGCTGAAGACACAGGTACGGAGTCTGCCAAAGGCTTAAGACGCACATCTGATCCGATGTTGAATTTCTTCATCGATGTCCGCGATGGTAGACAGAGGGAGCCAAGGTACGGAAAATGGTTAACATTACAGAGGGTAATACCGTTAACCTGGATGATATGGCTGAACCAGGGCAGGCAGGAAAAGAATCAAAGTCTACGTACAGTACATTCACCTTGTACATGTTCTGGGTACTCAGTTCTAACTACAGGAGCAAACACAAACACCTGTAGAGTTCTTTGTAGGTTCTATTTGCTGATCTGCACAGGTACAAGCAAGAAGGTACTCCCCACTTATGGGTCAACTGCCCTCTCAGGCGACATGTGGCAAGTGATATATTAGCAGCTTCCAGATGTCGCCAGGCACATATCTAAGCATGTACATACTAAAGGCATTGCCACACGCTGCTGGCTAGGCTAAATAAGTAATGTATGTAAATGGAGTACATACATAATATACATACAACATACATAATATACAGTACATACACCTCAAGGCCGAAGTGTGCATATGCATCTGCGTAGGTATTCAGAATTTCCTGTAGGTCGCGTTTTAGTGTTAGCGACGAGGGTGAGGTCGTCTGCATACTGAAGTTCAGTGATGGAAGCGGCCGACACCTTTGATCCTACCTGAAATCATCAGTGTTGAAAAGTCCCTTCATCCGGTACTGAATTTCCACCCTGCCGGTTAAATTGCACTGGCACGAGTAAGGAAGGCAGCTAAGAAAATGGAAAAGAATGTTGGTGCCAGTACACACCCTTGTTTTATCCCCGTTTGGATGGGTGAAGAACTCAGACTGGTGCCATTGCACAGAACACTACCGTACCGTGTACCAAGACCACCTACGCAGGTGTAGAAGGGTCGTTCTAATATGAAATATATATTCAATCACAGCATAATAGTAAATTCTATTTCTGGTCTACAGAGAAATGAGCGTTATGAACCTCAATGACCAATAAATATAAAAATTCACTAGAAAAAGACATTGGAGATATTTATCGTCGCTTGAACTGGTTTATTACACTTTATATCAGACGAACTGATAAACTCAATAACTTACACATTAATCATGATTTTAAACTGGTCAGCTTTGATGTAACGTCACTCTTTACAAAGGTCCCAGTTGATGATTTACTAGAGTTCCTCATAGATTCCCTGGATAACATTTCACTGCCCGTCTCGAAAGACGACTTCATCGAACTCATCAAACTATGTATTAAGGATTGCAAATTGAATTCAATGGGGAATATTATGCTCAAAAATTTGGTATGGCAATGGGTAATCCACTCTCACCTGTATTACAACCTATATATGGAATTCTTTGAAAAGAAACTATTATAATATTTACCACCCCCAGCAGTCTGGTTTAGATATGTTGATGATGTATTATGTCTCTGGCCATGTAATGAGGACCTAAAAAGCTTCCAGCCACAACTTAACAACTTAGCCCCTCGATCAAATTCACTGTGGAATTAGAGCAAGACTGTAAATTGCCATTCCTAGACTGTCTGATACACAGAATAGGTAACACTTTTAAGTTCAGTATTTATAGAAACCAACTAATGTGTGTTCATACATTCATTATTATTCTGCCCACCATAATAAAGTCAAACAGTCAGTATTTTCAACAATGTTTTTACGTGCCTTGAGAATTTGCAGTCCGAATTCATCGATGAGGAATACAAATATATATATAATATTGGCTCAAACCTTAAATACCCTAGATCTTTCATAGACAAATGCTTAAACATTACTGAAAACTTTTATAAAACTGACCCCAAGCCCACCATGACATAAGAATATCTTAATATTACCATTTCACAAAATTTCTCACACATTCCTGCACAGCTAAAACCTGGAACGTCAATGTGGCATTTAAAACTCATGCACTGTTAAACAAATGTTAATCAAGAACTCCCCCAACAACACAATTGGTTGCATTTATAAAGTTCCTTGCAAGGAATGTAATATGTTTTATAGGCCAGACAGGTAAGATCTTGCAACTAGATTAAACAACACAAATACAGTGTTAGGACAGGCCAGGAATCAATGCTCTGTTTGTTCATTTGAGGGATAACAAGCATTGCATTGACTGGGATAATGCCTCCTCAATATTACCATGTAAGTCAATTGACAGTAGGAACATCATAGAATCTAGTCTTATTAAACATACCGAAGCATTCAACATGAATTTGAGTAACGGCATTGTACAAGCTGGACAATTTTGTAATTAAGAAGATTTGTGATCAGGTGAGAAGGCCGGGTCACTTGACCATCTGACCTGACCACCAACCGTTGTGTGCTATTTAAAGATTAGTAGGGTCATTACAATACCTGACCATTGTGGACCTGGTCTCACCTCCTCTGTATATATACACACCATTTGTATTACTCTCTCTAGTCTGTACTCACCCTGAAGATGTAAATTACACAGCGCTTGGAACTTCGTGTTTTCTTCTTTCCTTGTGGTTATCATATACCTGAATCACGCACCTACAGTGATTTACTTGCATATATATATATATATATATATATATATATATATATATATATATATATATATATATATATATATATATATATAAGATACCACTCATAGTGAACTAAAATAATGAATGATGTCGAAACTGTAATTGAAACTCTGTGTATTAGGTCCAAGATAGCGACACGAGTTATACAATAAATTTTACTTCCGAATAGTGGCTGAGCCTTTGACAGCTGATAATTCTCTTTGAAAATACACATGACAAACATATTAGACCTTGATATCTCAACTCAGTATACAGTATATCTAGATGTATTATATAATTAGGTATGAGCTTATCAGGTGTTCTCAGGTGAAGCAAAAGGTGAAGAGGCTTATCCTGTCGCTGGAGTCACCTGTGGTATATGAGCACAACTCGCCAGGCAGCTACTGTTGTGGGTTACGTTGTAGAAGGCTCGTATGTCTGTGTGTCTGTCTGTCTGTCTGTCTGTGTCGGTTATCAACGAAGTCATGAAAGAAAGTATTTTTTCTCATTTTTACGAATAATGTTGTTTTCTTCGCCAATTTATGAGACTTGGGAACATTAGTGTGACGGATTTACTCTGCACGAGGCTAAAAGATATTTACGGTATTTGGAAGATAATAATGATCGAGGCAACAATATAACATATGGTAAAACTGCCGAGTCATCTCTATTTACGCTTTACAGAACTATGTCTATCACGAGATATTCTGAATATATCCAGAAAGCTAACACACAGCAATAACTTATAACCCAACAAGCTACATTAGAAATTTAAGCCGCGTGAATAATCAAATATGACAAAATGATAATATGTAAATGCCACGGAAGTACTAATAGATATAAACTATGGTAATAGGTTGTTATACAGAGAGTAAAGATGCATAAATTTATATTCAGTTGACTAAATATGACGCTTAATCCTAGGAAGGTTTGGTTGAGAACTGACTGTACGGACGGCGATGACGGTGTGTGTCTAGTTACTGTTAATACAAACTGACAGAAGTTAACAGGAAAACTCTCTTTAAAACCAACTATTACAGTAGACTTTAATGACAAAGTTTAATGTAACCGGCCGTATAACTCACGCTTAAATACTAAAGGATAATAACAAGAAAATAATAATTCGATTGGTTACAAAGTTAATCCTCAGAGCTTAAATGACGTATTCCTAACTTAATAATAAAACAAGGTGAAAAACAGGGTAATTAATCGGCTATAAGGCAAGACACTTTCCTTGCTGTTGATTTCTCGTTAATGCGTGAGATGGGCACAGTGACCCTGATGGCCTCAAAGTTACAGAATAAAGACCCACATATCAGGCTGTACAGACTCACTCCGTATATTTAACTATTATATTGGCGCACCTGTGTGATGGAACTGGGTCACTGAAATTATAATTGATCCAGTAAGATTAGTAAAGTTGAACCTGAAATTTATTTAGCTTTAGATATCTCTATATAAATTTTATCAGGCTGATTTTTATTATATAACTGTGTCTCGCAAACAGAAACCTTATATATATATATATATATATATATATATATATATGTTGATAACTCACAAGGAAAAAGAAAACACGAAGTTCCCAAGCGCTTTCATGTAATTCACATTGTGTTTTTTTTTTCCTTGTGGTTATCAGCATATACCTGGATCACGCGCACCTACAGTGATTTACTTGCATATATATATATATATATTATATATATATATATATATATATATATATATATATATATATATATATATATAAATATGGACTATCTTTTTTGTTTTCTATCATCCATAATAGGTAAGCTAATATAATCATAGAATATAGAGCAACATCTATACAACAAAGACTAATGTCATTTACTTTATCTACAAATGTTAATAATAAAAACATATACCACGCCCACTTATCAGATAATCCCACACACTACCGTGTCCACCCACCTGCCACGCCCACATATCAGATAATGCCATACAACTACCGTGTCCACCTACCTGCCACGCCCACACATTTGCTTTTGAATTATAATACCATCTCACCAATACCTTCACCACACACACATTCTTGGACTATACACCCCACGCCTCAGTGGCAGACTAACTGATGTCTTCTGGGTATTATGCAAACAGTGTCCCCACACGTCCACTTGACCGTGTTTGTGTTATGTAAACGATAAGTGCTAGGGAGTACCAAGTGTGTTCTTCGCCACGTCTCGTTATCCAGTTGAAGGGTGTGTTTTGCTGACTGAGTGCAACACATTCTATTAAATAAAACATAATTACTGTACAATCGAGAAGAGGTCAACGGGAATACATTTACGCCAGCAGGAGTCATGAATCGTGCTTTGTGCCGGGGTCGGTCCAGGATACAGTTTGTGCCTGACACTGCACGCCACCACCACAGGCCCGAACAACACCGCGCGTATGCAAATGGGAGAAGTAGTTTGAGGTGTATGAAGGAAATGTTGGGATTACAGATAGACTGCTGGAGAGGAGTGTGTGGAGGGGGTGAGCGGGAGTCAAGCCCCCACCAACGATCTGGTGTCGTGAGGACGATGCAGTGGGCCAACGTGAATGGATTTAGTGAACTGTGCGTCAAAGGTATGGTGCTCGCCTGCAGGTGACAGCCCGTAAACCTCACCACCCTGGCCTTCTCTTCACGATGCACACTAGAGAAACTGAAAACCTTTCATCCTTTAAATAAAAAATCTGGACAAACAGAAGTTAGAAAAAAGTGTAAATGGCATTTATTGAATTTCGTCTCTAGCCATTTCCGTCACAAAGGCTACAGAGAAAAACTGATGTCACCTCTTTCACAAACCTGGAGACCAAAGGTTGAAAAAGGAGTTTATTGAATTTCATCCCCAGGTTTCTTTTATAATTGAAATAAAGTGAAAATAACACTACATCACTCATAAAGAAACAACAATTAACCTGCATATAAAAGTAAGAAGGTTCACGTTGCTGCCCCGGAGTTTGTACTTTACTGAGAAGGTTCTATCAAGTCATGAAATAATTTTGAGTAAACTAGAGTGGTTATTGGCCAGTATTTTACCTTCACGTGAGCCAGGAAGTGTGTTGAGTCCAGCTCCAGGGAGATGAACGAGCGAGGAGGAATGTGAGCAAGTAGTGTTTGGGGGAGAGTGTGCATAGCATGGGAGTGGAGGCGAGTGATATGAGGCTTGGGACGGTGTACTGTACCAGACTGTTATATATATATATATATATATATATATATATATATATATATATATATATATATATATATATATATATATATATATATATGACCCGCCGTGTGACCTGCAGTGTGAGCCGTCGTGTGACCTGCCGTGTGAGCCTCATGTGAGCCATCGTGTGAGCTGTCATGTGAGCTGCCGTGAGCTGTCGTGTGAGCCATCGTGTGAACCATCGTGTGCCCCTGCCATGTGAGCCATCGTATGAGCCTCCGTGAGCCACCGTGTGAGCCGTGCCACTCCATCATTAACTCCTCTTACTAGACTTTTACTTCTGGTAATGGAACTCCGCTGACATCACTCACCATTTTACACCCGTACTAACAGGAGGAGAAGTAGACACTTTGTACATTATGCCAATGTCCATCACTTTATTACTTGTGTGTGTGTGTGTGTGTGTGTTGAATTTGCCACGTACAGCAAGTTTGTTGTGCACTACATATTCATCCTGTGATCGGTAGCAAAAGGATTACAGAATGATGTCACAAAGGTGTGTATAACAGACTCCTGTGGTCTGGATATTATGGAATTGAATGTTACAGAGTATTTCAAAATCATTGTTTGTTTAGTTCTGTACATAGAGGGTGACTTATTCACAATTGCGGAGTACAGCAGTGTGAGCAATATACCTGGCCGCACACTCTTTGTTGTTCACAATTGCGTGAGAGGTATTCAAGCACATTGTGTGTTGGGCTCCATACATGGGAAATGATAAAGTGTTATGCCATTTCACGCAGTGTGGTTGGACCTGTCCCTTAAAGGTTCTATCTCCACACAGTCGAGGACGTAGTGCTGAGCGTGTGGCCATATGTTCCACACGCTTTACATTTGGTTTTGTTTACATCTGCCTGAGGAATATACTGCCAGAAGTACTTATATCCTAACCTTAGTCTAGCGGTTACAAAATCTTGTAATCAGTGATCCTGTTACTTGTTCCATATACATGTCACTTGATACATCTCATCATGGTAAACAATGAATTGATAAGTGCCAGTTTGCACTTGTCTGTTTGCATTAAATTAATCAATAAGTTGTTTCCTAATTACAGTTTTAAGGTTTTTTTGACAGACCCAGATTGCATTCAACAGTGTCTTTGATAGATGTGAGACCTGTGTAGAGAGGACCAACAGTTGGATTCACACCCCAGTCAACAAGGTAAGCATAGTTGAGTATGGTTCCTTGCACTAGTTATTCTTATCTATATTCCTATCTATAGTTCACCACTTCATCAGCATTTTCATTCCCTTCTTTCCCATCTTCATTAACATTCGGTGTTCTTCTTCCTCTTCTCCTATTATTCATCTTTCTCCTATGGCTCCTTTTCCTCTCCCCTCACTTCCTTCCTGATTCTCCACCTCCCTCCTCACCTCCTTCCTCGCCTCCTCCCCATACCTCCTCCCCTACTAACAAGCCCACGGTCCAACAGAAGGCCTCACTAACCCCAACATATACAAGTTGGGCTGGCGATAACCTCATTTTCTATGGATGTTGGCGAGCCATACGGACTGTTGGCGGGCCATGACTGTTGGCGGGCCATACGGACTGTTGGCGGCCAGACTGTTGGCGGCCTGACGGTGGGCCATACGGATGTTGGCGCCATACGGACTGTTGGCGGCCATAAGGAATACATTCATCCACATCATGTATAACTTAACGTCCTCGCTGCTTTGTTGGGCTTTTCAGTACCAGGTCATTCACGGTTGCTAGAGAAAATCGTTCTTGAAGTTTTTTTCTCACCTCAACCAGACCTCTCGGAAAAATACCTTAGCCTAGCCTAGCCTAACCTAACCCAACCCTCTCAAATAGAATTATAAGGGTGTGGTGTGTGTGTGTGTGTGTGTGTATATACCTGTTTGTATGTCTGTATCTGCATAACAAACCGCATAAGCTTTATTCACCCCCGTTACGTTGTAAATGCAGGAAAGTGGTTTTCACCGTAGAACTCAGATACCTTCACACTGGTTACTCACCCAGGAGATTATAGTGTATCACTACGTAGAATTTCACTCTGCTTCCGGCATTCAATGCGTTGTGTACTTGATAAATGATGATTTAATGAATTCCATTAATTTCAACATCCATCTAAGTTATTGGTTATACTTTGTAATAACCAAATAGTTATTACCTTGGTAATAATAATAATAATAGAGGATCACAGCTAGCAGATGATTGCACTTACGTTTGTTTGGCACAATTCCATACACTGGACAATTTGCATGGATAGGTCAGTCACTCACATTCACGCCACAGTACCGTAAGTTATAAGGGAGTTTGTCAACCTGGAGAATTAATCGTTTGATCTATTAGGCCGGCCTGGAGTGCTCTGCGCAAACAGGCCCTCACCATTGATCACTTCCTTTCAGGATGTGTTAACTTGTCGCTGGGCTTAACAACAATCTCGAGGATTTGCACACACAGACTTGTAGCACTGTGGCGGCCCCTGTTCAAACCGCGGAGCAGGAGGTCTTCTAAACCAAGGTCTAAAGCCCACTGGCTAAAATGTGGTTTTGAGGAGTGAAATGGCCCTCATCGGTTGGCCGGTTACCTTATCTCTACCTAAACAAACATTTGGAATGGGTTGTGGAGAGGCCCAGCGCAACCCATGACACCCCCCAAACACTGTCTTACACACACACACACACACACACACACACACTCTCTGATCATAATAGGAAATGCACAGCAAGATTTCCTCTCTACAGAAGAAAACGAGGTACAGAATATCTACGTTATCATCAGAGACTCAACTAAGAATCAGTGGGAGATCAATGTAACGACAAAGATGGAGAAGAGGGGAGGAAGAAGGGGTAGGAGGAAGAAGGAAAGAAAAGACGAAAGAGGGAAGAGGAAGAGGAGGAGGACAGAGAGGGAAGAAGATGAAAGAGAGGAGAGGAGGGGAGGAAGGAGAGAGGAAATAGAGGATGATGAAGGGTGAATAAAGATAAGGAAAAGTCAGGAGAAAGAAGGAGAGGAGAGAGGGATAAGGAGGAAAGATGATGAAGAGAAGGAGGAAGAGAAGTCGTAGAAGTTAAAGAAAATGCGAAGAAGAATATGGGGAAAGAGAAGGTAAGAGATGAAACGAAAGGTGAGGAGAGGAGTGTGATAAAGAAAGACAGAAAGAGAGAATGACAAAGAAAGAGAGAGAAGAATGACATCATGTCGTTACTTTTAAAACATCATGCCGTTACTTTTCAACATCATGTCGTTATTCTTACAACATCATGTCGTTAATCTTACATCATGCCGTTTGTCATGGTTTTGGTTTTCGTAGTGGTAATATGGTGGATTATATTATATAAAGACTATAATGTATTGTGTTTCTTATTTCTTACCATAGAGTTCGATACCTTCACACTGGTTACTTACAGGAGATTATGGCGTATCTACGTAGAAGTTCACTTCACCACTCGACATTCCATGATTTATACTTGATAAATGATGATTTAATGAATTCCATTAATTTCCAACATCCATCTAAGTTATTGGTTATACTTTGTCATAACCAATCAGTCGTTACCTTGAGTAATAATAAGATAGGATCACAGATACGGGCAGATAATTGCACTTACATTTATTTGTCAAGCTTCCATACAATGATTTACAATTTGCATGGATACATGGGTCACTCACGTTCACGCTGTAATAAAATTAATCTTCTAAAACAGGGAATTTTCAACTTGGGAACACATGTGATTACTCTACTGTGGGTATGACTTAACGGAGCCTTAATTCTTCAAGTGATACATTTACTGCCAGCCTGGATTGCTTTGTTACAACCAGGCTTCATCACAGAACTTCTTTCCACGGCCATAGCAACAAAATGTACTCTTGGGTTACCACACATAGTCTCGCGTCACTGACAGTCACTGTAGACGGGTGTCGTGCAGGAGAACTCTGTAAGCGTGAATTAATTAACCATTTACTGTAGGTTTGATAGGCCAGCCTGGATTGCTCTTGTCGCAACCAGGCATCCACACGTGATATTTCCACGGGGATAACAACCTAGGTTAACACGCTTAGTCTCGTGTCGACGACGGTTCACAGGACGGGTGGCGGTGGAGGAGCTCTGTGTGGTGTGGTGTCCGCCCCTTTCAGGAGGAGAGGATGGAACGACGTCTTAACTAACCCATGGCTCAGGGATACTACTTAAAATGAGGTTTTGGGTGTGAAACGATGAACAGTACAACACTGTTTCACTGCCCACCCCTAAAGGCTAAAGGCTGGCTAACATACATTAATTGAAAAATACATGTCCCAGTTATACCTCGCAGGGCGTCTTATCTCTAGTAATACAAACTTTGGCGTTGGTTGCGTGGGTAAGCCTAACGCAACCCATGACTCGTTACTCTTGCAACATCATGCCGTTACTCTTACAACATCATGTCGTTACTCTTACAATATCATGTCGTTACTCTTACAACATTATGCGTTACTCTTACAACATCATGTCGTTACTCTTACAACATCATGTCGTTACTCTTACAGCATGCCGTTATTCTTACAACATCATGTAGTTATTCTAACAACATCATGTCGTTACTCTTACATCATGCCGTTACTCTTACAACATCATGTCGTTACTCTTACAACATCATGTCGTTACTCTTACAACATCATGCCGTTACTCTTACATCATGTCGTTACTCTTACAACATCATGTCGTTACTCTTACATCATGCCGTTACTCTTACAACATCATTCCGTTACTCTTACAACATCATGTCGTTACTCTTACAACATCATGCCGTTACTCTTACATCATGTCGTTACTCTTACAACATCATGTCGTTACTCTTACATCATGTCGTTACTCTTACATCATGCCGTTACTCTTACAACATCATGTCGTTACTCTTACAACATCATGTCGTTACTCTTACATCATGCCGTTACTCTTACATCATGCCGTTACTCTTACAACATCATGTCGTTACTCTTACAACATCATGTCGTTACTCTTACATCATGTCGTTACTCTTACATCATGCCGTTACTCTTACATCATGCCGTTACTCTTACAACATCATGTCGTTACTCTTACATCATGTCGTTACTCTTACATCATGCCGTTACTCTTACAACATCATGTCGTTACTCTTACATCATGCCGTTACTCTTACATCATGTCGTTACTCTTACAACATCATGTCGTTACTCTTACATCATGTCGTTACTCTTACATCATGCCGTTACTCTTACAACATCATGTCGTTACTCTTACAACATCATGTCGTTACTCTTACATCATGTCGTTACTCTTACATCATGCCGTTACTCTTACATCATGCCGTTACTCTTACAACATCATTCCGTTACTCTTACAACATCATGTCGTTACTCTTACATCATGCCGTTACTCTTACAACATCATGCCGGGCCAGCAATGTTATCTGCCAAAAGCTCATTCATTATCTTGAATCTTCACAACCTCCGCTGATACAACTCTCAAAAGGTTGCAAATTTACGCAATTTTCTGACAAACGTTGCACTAACGTGTCGTTCTTGGGGCAGGATAAAACGTTCTTATCTCCACAAATACGTTTCAAATTGCTCCAAGATGTATTTTTCTTTTTATGTGCGTATGTTTCAGTCATCTTTCCTTCTCTTATCTAAGGATTTTTCAGTCATCTCTCTCTCTCTCTCTCTCTCTCTCTCTCTCTCTCTCTCTCTCTCTCTGCTGTATCGTCTGGATGAAGGAATAAATTTTTGTGTATCTCTGCTCTTCGCTTCAGGAATGGACTCAATATATCGCCGTCGGCTTCGTTTTAACACACTGACCAATGTTATCGTCCACCAAGGAGAATTACCTGGTAGCTGCAGCGCAACTGGTATCACGGACAACAAGTCTTACGATAATTGTACCGAAACGGACGAGTCTCCCAAAGAACTGTGAGATTTTTAGGGTTAATCAGTACCTGAATATATGGAAACAGCTGAGAGCGCAGGAAGATGACCTTCAAAAGTAACCACAGGCTGTTGACATTTGAAAATAGATCTCTTAGGACTGATAGAACAGTCATGGACAATGTGGATACAGCCCACTGTATACTAAGCCTACTGTACATAGAGGTACTACAATCGACCGCTTCATTCACTAACTGTAAAATTTAATACCTATTTACAGCAGTGTGAACTTGGGATACCCTAGTAAAGAACCGGTACTCCTTAGGACAGGAGGGAAACACTGTATGATGTACACTCGGCCGCCGAACCCCTGTTGAAACCTAAACGCACCTAAATCCGTAATTGAACAAACCTCTCTGTGTGCACAAGATAGTCACCTCTACGGCCTTTTAAAGTTTTTCCACACGCTCACATTATGACCCCGAGGGCAGGTCAGATGGGTGCCAGCAATGGAAGCGGCATTTCTCACTTCCTCTCGGGAAAAACTTGAATTTCTGTGCGACTTAAAATATTTCGGTTATTCATTCTGCGTGGGTACTGAGGCTTCGGGCGACGGTGAGTGTCTGTGATCTGTGAGGTGTTGGGCCTGACTGTCGCTGGAGCACCTCTTGCTAGGCGTTAAGGACTGCCTGGTACTGAGGACCGCCATTGGTGAGAGTCATCTGCTGAAAAAGTACCTTCTCTCATGCAGATAGTGCAGGCTGCCTGCTGGTACAGTACCTTCCCTCAAATAGTGAAGGTTGCCTGCTGAGGAAGTACCTTCGTCAGGTGATAGAAGTCGCGGTACCCACTTGCAGGTAATGATGAGCACCTGGCAGTGAGTCTCGCCTTGCGGTGAGGGCCGCTTGCAGGAGTCAGGAGTCCTTGTCCTCTACTGGATGATGCTTAAAGTGTATCATCCAAAGTTAAAAGAAGATGAAGAGGTGAAAATATTGTGGTAATTAAATACTTTTTATGCAGAAAGTTTGTTGCTCACGCTCCTTCATCTGGCTCAAACGAGGGTGATGTTCCGAGTCAGTGTGTAGTATAATATACTGTACTCTCTCTGGTGATCCAGTACACTGTACTCCACAGAGACTATGCAGTACAGTAGTTCGGGTTCTTGGTGGGAGATAAGTTCTTTTGGTGTTGTGAGGGTGTGGTGTGTCTGTGTGTGTGTGTGTTGATGTTGATGTATCCCAACGTTGGCCAAGGTTATATTTGTATCTTTACACAAAACTGTATACATATCTGGCACTCACACTATAGACTATGATTCGCCAACTGGGGTGAGAAGACGTGCCAGGTTATAAAACGATGACACAAGATAATTCTTTATCGAGCAGCATTGTCTCTGCCTCATCTCCTTACGCAGCCAAAAGGCGGTCGGGTGGTAGGAGAGAGAGAGAGAGAGAGAGAAAATCAAAACATTGCCAGAGTGTAATAAGCAAACGTAAACATTAATAACAATAACACAAGTCGTAACAGACTTTCAATTCAACATTTATATAACACCTTCAGGTAAACATGTGAATCATCAGATAGGTAAAGTGTTCAGGTGTGGGTCTTGAAGCATAGTGTAAGAGATTCTTTTGTCTATAGGTGTTGAGGTGTTTCAAGCAGTGGGTGAACACTGGAAAAACAGTATTATACCTATTTAATTTTGGTATAGGAAATTTATTATTATTATTATTATTATTAGTAGTAGTAGATTGTTATTATTATTATTATTATTATTATTATTATTATTATTATTATTATTATTATTATTATTTTTTTTTTTTTTTTATTATTATTATTATTATTATTATTATTATTATTATTATTATTATGTTTCTTTCAGCTTAATTCAGACAAAATCTCATCACATAAATTAACCACTGGGCAAAATTCCTTCCTGATAATAACAAAGTGAAACTCTCACCAGATCAACTTTCTCTAACATTGCCCTCGTGGCTGACACATGTCTCTGCAAATCAGATTCTTTTTAAAATTAATTCTTGTGCAAGTATGCAACTTTTGTGGCATGAGTCAGCTCTCAACAGACTCCAATTGTTAGCTTTTGCTTAAAGTCGAACGCGACATGCTCCCTGGGCGACCTCAAATCCTCGGTTAGAATATTCGGATTATAGCTTTTACCAAACACCTCTGAGCTCCTGGGGGACCATTATCCCAGACAAGTTCCAAGAAAATCCGTCTATCACTTCAAGAGCCATCGTTCTGACAGAAAGGATTAGTCTGTTGACAAGAAGGGGAGGGGAGAGTATAGGGGACACACCGGCGCAATTTCCTACAATGTCTCACCATCTCGTCTCGCTGAGGTGATCACTGTGTAGAATAGTTCACTATGTCTAAGGTAGGAAATACATCACATTAGGTAAGGTTTTAGACAGCAAATTTTTTCCTCTCA
>NW_024721107.1:0-19907 GCF_018991925.1 Homarus americanus | reverse complement strand
TTGGAGCTGCTGCTCCTTGAGGAGCTCACTCAGCTCTGCTTTGTCCATGTGGGCAATTTCGGCGTGGGAGATTACACCCAGCTTCAAGTTGTCCCACATGAAGGCAAACATTTTAAAAGGAATGCTGTTGATGTCTGGGATCTCCGCGAGTTGAGCGGGCATGCCCATCTCGGCGAAGGTGATCTTGATGTCACCATGGAGCTTTAGGCGTTCTACCTTGGTGACCCCCACGATCCCATTAGCTTCGAAAAACTTCTGGAGAACTAGGAGGTTTAGTTTCTTGGGGCAGGTCGGCGTGTCCGGACGTATCCGCGCCACGTTAACAAACTCGTATCCGTTCATGGTGAGGGAGAGAGAGTGTGATGGCTTCGCCCACGGTTTGGTGGGAGTAGGTGGCGTGCTGTGGACGCAGCGGTAGTATCGTTCATCCAAGGCCGTCCCTCCCTCTTGGAGGTGGGGCGTAGCTTGCGGATGACGCATGCGGCACTCGTGGCCAATGAGGTGGCCACTGAGGTGGAGAATGTCTGTATATAAGCCCGCCCGCCTGCCGGGCCGCCCGTATTGACTATTTCGTCGTCGAGATGGCCCGTACTAAACAGACTGCCCGCAAGTCCACTGGAGTCAAGGCTCCACGGAAGCAGCTTGCCACCAAGGCAGCTCGCAAGTCCGCCCCAGCCACCGGTGGTGTCAAGAAGCCCCATCGTTACAGGCCCGGAACCGTCGCCCTTCGTGAGATCCGTCGTTACCAGAAGAGCACAGAGCTACTCATCAGGAAGCTGCCCTTCCAGCGCCTGGTGCGTGAGATCGCCCAGGATTTCAAGACTGACCTGCGCTTCCAGTCGTCTGCCGTCATGGCTCTGCAGGAAGCCTCTGAGGCTTACCTGGTGGGTCTTTTCGAGGACACCAACCTGTGTGCCATTCACGCCAAGCGCGCTACCATCATGCCCAAGGACATCCAGCTGGCCCGGCGCATCCGCGGAGAGCGTGCTTAAGTCCTCTTCCTTGGGGACAAACAAAAAGCACAACAAAACCTACCAGACATCTATAACTCGGCCCTTCTCAGGGCCAAAGAACTGTTCTGAAGATAATTTTCTTGACAATCGAAATGGTTGGTGGTAGGAGAGCGTTAATTTCGGTTACCCAAACCGCCTAACGGTAAGTTGGTAACATTCGTGCAGGCACGATTGTATAGTAGGTCATCAATTCGGGAGGTGGGTGGGTGCAACAAACAAGAGCTAGTAACAAATAAATATATAAACAATAAATAAATAACTAAAATAAAAGAAATGCAGAATTTATTTATTTATTTATTTATTATGTTTCGATTTAGTCCTGTTTCTACGCCAATAGAGAATGCAGATTATTATACTTTTTTTTTTATTTCCCTCTCAATACATCACTGTCGGTAACTGTCTCTTTAACATGTAACTGTGGCTCCGATGGAGCCGATTAAGTTGTAGTAGTGGGATGGCGTGTTTGTTGTGCACAAGTAACCTCTTACTTGGAAGAGGTGTACTTGGTGACAGCCTTGGTGCCCTCAGACACGGCATGCTTGGCCAGTTCACCGGGCAGCAAGAGTCGGACAGCTGTCTGGATTTCCCGACTTGTAATGGTGGAGCGTTTGTTGTAGTGCGCCAGGCGGGCAGCTTCGGCAGCGATGCGCTCGAAGATGTCGTTCACGAAAGAGTTCATGATGGACATAGCTTTGGAGGAGACTCCTGTGTCGGGGTGCACTTGCTTCAGTACCTTGTAGATGTAGATGCTGTAGCTTTCCTTCCTCCTGCGCTTCTTCTTCTTGTCACCCTTTGCAATGGCCTTCTGGGCCTTTCCAGCCTTCTTGGCAGCCTTTCCGGAAGTTTTGGGAGGCATGGCGGCACAGTTACTCGTGGCGCGGAGCGAGAGAATTGAAAACTGGCCCGACTAACTTTTCCTTATATACCGAGCGGGCCGCTCAGGATCAGACTGGCTGCAGCTACGGCTCTCTTACATTGGTTGGGTCCGCGAGACGGCCACCTGGCCTGATCCTGAGCTTGGTATAAAAGACCAAGGTGGCGGGCGGAAATTTAACCCCTATCACGAAAAGCAGCAGCAGCAACATGTCAGGACGCGGCAAGGGAGGCAAAGTGAAGGGCAAGTCAAAGTCCCGTTCTAGCAGGGCCGGACTCCAGTTCCCCGTGGGTAGAATCCACCGTCTCTTGCGTAAGGGCAACTATGCTGAGCGCGTTGGTGCAGGTGCCCCTGTGTACCTTGCAGCCGTCATGGAGTACCTGGCAGCAGAAGTGCTCGAGCTGGCCGGTAACGCCGCCCGCGACAACAAGAAGAACCGCATTATCCCACGTCATCTTCAGCTTGCCATTCGCAATGACGAGGAGCTGAACAAGCTCCTGTCTGGAGTCACCATTGCCCAAGGGGGTGTCCTTCCTAACATCCAAGCTGTGCTCCTCCCCAAGAAGACAGAGAAGAAATAAGAACCCAAGGTTCGTTCACACAAGACAACCTAACCAAACAGGCTCCTTTCGGAGCCACAGGATATCACTTAAAGAGAGAAATATACGACATCAACGTTTTGCAGGATAACACTCTATTTTACGTGTAATTAGCATAGTATTGTGGAAATAGAGTGAAATTGATTTAGAATGGTGTAGATGTGAAGGGCGGTTGTGGGGGCCTGGGGTGGGGGACTTAAACGGGACTTAGAAGGGCGCAAGAAGCAGCAGCAGCAGCAGCAGCAGCAGCCAGGGAGGCGACCTTATTTTCAGTCAGGTTCATACACAAATAAATACATCAGATTCATTGACAGTACAGTACACATTTACCAGTGTGGGCTAGCCAATTTGGGATAAAGAGCAAGAATGTAATGTCCTCAATGAAGTAATGACATAGTTCAAGATACAATAAGTGAGGTGGCCTGAAGTCTTTGACAGTGTCCCATTCAATAATATAGTAGTGCTTTAAAGGTGTATCACCAAGTTTACATGCTGAGTGTTCCTTTATGGGTACAGCGTTACTAACTAGCCAGATGTGTCTGTATCCTAACCTAATTCTGGCCACGACTACATCACACAGGCAGGCAGGAGCAAGTTGTTTGGACACTCTTCCTAGCCCCCTTGGTCCTTGTTCACCTACCTACTGTAGCAGTAAGTAGGTACCTGTTGTAAATCGAAAGGTTGCCAATTCGTATTCAGGGAAAGTTGTTGGAGCTTCTAAACTTGAACTGACACAATCCGAGGAGTGGTGACCCGAGGATCACAGACACTAGCTCTCCCACTACAAATCCCTTCCTAACCTCCTGCTCCTTCCTATGTCCTCCCAAAATTGAACCATGCTATCGCAAAGGTAATAATACAGGTAGAGACAACAACATATTTTCCTATTGTCTTATTATATATTAATAACAGAAACGCTGCCGCCATCCCGGAGGCTTTACATTGTCTCACTGTTCATTCCCTCCACAATTCTTCCTCTTACTTCTTCTTCTTCTTCTTCTTCTTCTTCTTCTTCTTCTTCTTCTTCTTCTTCTTCTTCTTCTTCTTCTTCTTCTTCTTCTTCTTCTTCTTCTTCTTCTTCTTCTTCTTCTTCTTCTTCTTCTTCTTCTTCTTCTTCTTCTTCTTCTTCTTCTTCTTCTTCTTCTTCTTCTTCTTCTTCTTCTTCTTCTTCTTCTTCTTCTTCTTCTTCTTCTTCTTCGTCTTCTTCTTCTTCTTCTTCTTCTTCTTCTTCTTCTTCTTCTTCTTCTTCTTCTTCTTCTTCTTCTTCTTCTTCTTCTTCTTCTTCTTCTTCTTCTTCTTCTTCTTCTTCTTCTTCTTCTTCTTCTTCTTCTTCTTCTTCTTCTTCTTCTTCTTCTTTGCTTCTTCTTCTTCTTCTTCTTCTTCTTCTTCTTCTTCTTCTTCTTCTTCTTCTTCTTTCTTCTTCTTCTTCTTCTTCTTTAACTTCTTCTTCTTCTTCTTCTTCTTCTTCTTCTTCTTCTTCTTCTTCTTCTTCTTCTTCTTCTTCTTCTTCTTCTTCTTCTTCCTTCTTCTTCTTCTTCTTCTTCTTCTTCTTCTTCTTCTTCTTCTTCTTCTTCTTCTTCTTCTTCTTCTTCTTCTTCTTCTTCTTCTTCTTCTTCTTCTTCTTCTTCTTCTTCTTCTTCTTCTTCTTCTTCTTCTTCTTCTTCTTCTTCTTCTTCTTCTTCTTCTTCTTCTTCTTCTTCTTCTTCTTCTTCTTCTTCTTCTTCTTCTTCTTCTTCTTCTTCTTCTTCTTCTTCTTCTTCTTCTTCTTCTTCTTCTTCTTCTTCTTCTTCTTCTTCTTCTTCTTCTTCTTCTTCTTCTTCTTCCTCTTTCTTCTTCTTCTTCTTCTTCTTCTTCTTCTTCTTCTTCTTCTTCTTCTTCTTCTTCTTCTTCTTCTTCTTCTTCTTCTTCTTCTTCTTCTTCTTCTTCTTCTTCTTCTTCTTCTTCTTCTTCTTCTTCTTCTTCTTCTTCTTCTTCTTCTTCTTCTTCTTCTTCTTCCATCAATACTTTATTAACGGTGTATGTAAGTTTCACCATGTTTTGCACTACAGCGGTAGAGCAAAGTATATTTTGTTAGCAATAAACCAAAAGCATATTTTATGGCATAATCATCACTACATAGAACACCACCCATAAAGCATGATACTAGTAGACCACAAAAACTGCTATAAACCCCCAAAGCATATTTTATTGCCTAATCATCACTACATAGAACACCACTCATAAAGCATGATACTATTAGACCACAAACTGCTATAAACCCCAATAATATACTATACTAGTGACTCTAATTGTGTTACCCAATATTATACGAAATAATACTATAAAACATAATAATAAACACACTAATAGTGTATATTAGTTGAATGCACAATCTGATGAGAAGTCAAAAAAAAAAAAAAAAAAATAGCAACAACCTAGAAAGAGTGTAGAGTATTTTTGTGCAAACTATTATACTAGTAGATGGTCTAAGATAACTGTATGTGAAGGAAAAGGTGTGCTCTCCACTCAAACTTTCTTTTTATGAAATCTCCTACTCCCCAGCTGAGCGGTACGCCCAATGGGAAACAAAACGTGGCACATAACACGCCGCCCGCCAGCTCTGGCTCGGTGAATAGGAATCAGTAATCGGGCGGAGTATAAACAACACCGCCGCCAATGTGCTCCTCCCATCTCTGAGGAAATCTGGCGGGCAACTTAATATTATATTAGCATGTAATAATAATAACAATAATAATAATAATAATACTACTACTAATAATAATAATAATAATAATATTAATAATAATAATATTAATAATAATAACATGCAATTTCATTTTATAACACATACTAACAAAATAGTGTATAGCCTACTATACTTAACTATAATAGGTTAGGTTGCGTAGGAGGATCTAAAAAGTACAGTAGTATATACACACACACACACACACACATACATATAGACAACAAACTAAATTAGAAACCACACGTCAGTGAAGTTATCAAATCCTCCAGTTTCTGTCTCCACCTCCTACGCCGACTCAAGTCCCTCGGTGTTCCTGCACACGAGCTCCTCAGTGTTTACACAACATTCATACTTCCCAAGCTCACCTATGCCTCCTCCACCTGGTCTTCCTCCCTAAATGCCACACAACGTAAACACCTAGAAAAAGTGCAACAGAGGCCATGCAAGATTATTCTCTACCCTTCCTACTCCACATATCAAGAAGCGCTCAACACACTGACCCTTTAGACTCTCACTGACCATCACCACGACCTCATCTGCAAATTTGGTAAGAAGCTTCTACACCATCCCCGACACCGGCTCCTACTACCACCTGAGATCCCTAGTCCGAGAATTGCTCTTCGACACCACAACCGCATCCAGCCCAGCCCAGCCCATACGTGCACGAACTGATCGCTATAAGAACAGCCCAGTCCCAACCATTGTAAAAATTATCGATAACTTGTAATAAATCAGTGTACTCACTCCCAGTAAACACTACTCCTTGCACTGTCACTATGTTGAAATGAACTGTAGTTTGAGCTTTTCCCCAGCTAGTTATTATATGTCTTATTTGTGTCACTCATGTTACTTGTATATTATTTGTAATTCGTAATCCATTCCCCAAATATGTAACTGTATATTTTCAGTCTTCTGGCTGCCAAGCTCTTTCAATAAACCGTTAATTATTATTATTATTATTATTATTATTATTATTTATATGTTGGCCCATACCAACTCACTCCCCTGAACCCTCCTCCCCAGCGGACTATCAACAAGTTCTTGCCATAAGGTACTATCTCATTTGGCCAAGGAATGGAACCAGTGATGAATAGTGGTGAACAGTGCTTAACTCAGTGAAAAACAACTCGGCAGTTGAGGCTTACCCAAGCTAGCTAACCACCTTCACACAGTGAGGTCCCAGGTACCCAGTTATACTTCCCCTGAGACTCCACGATAGAGAGGCCTGGGACCACACCTCACCCACTTGAATGAGTGAGTCATGTCGACCACGTGGTGTCCCCAAGATGCTACGACAACACGTAGTGAATGTTTTGCTACAGCATCATCATGTGAATTTCCTCATAACACCATCTGTGAGGTAACTGCTACATCATCAGGCCCCTCATAACGCCATCTGCGAGGGAGTTACTACACTACGTGTCTGGTGTTCAACATCTCACCTTACATGATCTACGCGTGCAAACATTAATCTGTATGTTCACTGTGTGCTCCTTCACCTTTCTCTAATGAGGGCTTTTGTTAAACCACCAATTTATGATGTACTAAGTCATTTGTGTCCAATGTATACTTTCGAAAAGCCCTTGTTTGGGGAAGGTAGGAGAGAGTAGTCGTCATTATTGTCCAAGCCACATTATTTAGTTCTATATATAAGTAATGCAGGCTGGTTTTTAAATACCTCAATCCCCTAACGGTGCCGTTTGTATATTAAGAAATACCGAAGCCATACAGTACAACACCAGCGAATATGAAGTATCACTGTAACCGGCAACTGTTACTCACTCATACCTACATACATATAGAGAGTCTTTACAGAATGATAGCAGACACGAGGAAGACGAACAACAAGAGGAGAAGAGTTAGAAGAAAATCAACTTCAAGCTAAGAAGAAGAATACCCAGACATTTCCTCCAAACAAGAAAACAACACACACAATCAAGCCGACCAAACACTGAGAAACCATGGCGGAACCCAACATGCACCGGACGCTTGACCTGACTCTATCCTGCCGCATCCAGGCGAGTTGCTGCTTAAAGTCCCTCACGCAAGCGCTGTTTAGCCACTGCACCTATTCTATCCTCCTAAAATTCACTTCAATCCCCCCCTGCCACTAGCATGTTATGTATGTATGTATGTATGTATGTATGTATGTATGTATGTATGTATGTATGTATGTATGTATGAATGAATGATAACTGCAACTTTGTGTATTAAAACTCATTACTCTTACCGAAGTAATATAGTGCGTGGTTATGTTATGTCATGTTAGGATAGATTATAAACTACATTGGGTTACATTTCGTGAGGTTCGGTGACGCTACAGGAAGTTAGGTGAGGTACCTGGAGGTTAGGTGAATGTTGACTGACTGACAATTATTAGGAAGTGGTTCCAACACGTTCACACACAACCTATACTCATACCACAAGTCCAGAATTAGAGAGGATCATGTTATTGGATATATTTTCAACGATTTACTCAGTGTCTAACCAACTCTTTAGCGATTTAAATGTGGACCTAAAATTAGGTCGGTATATTTGTTTGTCGTGGTGGTGGTGGTGGTGTGCGCCCGTCCATCAGGTTGATTAACCACCAAAACCATAAAGGGTGCGGCCCTGCCGTTTCAGGGCATACACCACATCCATGGCGGTGACGGTCTTCCTTTTTGCGTGCTCGGTGTAGGTGACGGCGTCACGGATGACGTTCTCCAGAAACACCTTGAGGACGCCGCGGGTCTCCTCGTAGATAAGGCCGGATATACGTTTAACACCTCCACGCCGAGCTCGACGACGAATGGCGGGCTTGGTGATACCCTGGATGTTGTCACGAAGCACCTTACGATGACGCTTGGCGCCACCCTTTCCAAGTCCCTTGCCTCCTTTGCCTCGTCCAGTCATGTTGTTGTGGTTGCTACTTCAGGTGGTCCTGGCTCCAATATGTAATCGCGATCGAATCGAAAAATGCTAGTGACAGGGGGGAAGGAGGTTCAGGAGAAGAATAAAGGGAGGATTGAAGTGAATTTTAGGAGGAGAGAACAGATGCAGTGGCTAAACACCGCTTGCGTGAGGGATTATAAGATGGGGGCAGCAGCAACAACCCGGCTGGACGCGGCAGGGAGGCGACAAGACAAGGCCAGGCTAGCGTCAGGTCAAGCGTCAGGTCAAGCGTCAGGTCAAGCGTCAGGTCAGGCGTCAGGTGCGTGTTGGGTTGGGCAATGGATGTTCAGTGCTTGGTCGGCTTGATTGTGTTTTGGTTTCTTGTGTGGAGGGGATGTCTTGGTCTTCTTAGCTTGATGTCGATTTTCTTCTCTCTCTCCTTCTCTTCTTGCTCTCTTGAATTGTCCATTCGTTTGTGTTTGGGTCTTCTTGTTCGTCTTCCTCGTATTTTAAGTCCTCATAGGTGTGGAAGAATTCAGAGAGGGAGAGGTTGACCACGTGGGCTTCAGCACCACTGGCCGCGTGGGCTTCAGCACCACTGGCCGCGTGGGCTTCAGCACCACGGGCCACGTGGTGTTCTTGGTTCTGTGTGGTGGGCTGCTTCTGTTGAGTTTTCTTTTCTTGGTTTTTCTTTACTGCTGGTTTTTTCTTTTCTTGGGAGCGTACAGCAAGGAGGGCCTCTTTGTAGCTCAGTTTTTTCTCAAGACGAGCCTTGGCTACCCTGCATTCCTCCTTCCATCTGGGGCAGGTCCGGTCGGCGGCGGCGTGTGGGCCACCACAGGCAACGCATTTTTTCTCTGTGTTGGGGCAGGCCGTGTAGCGGTGTCCAGGGCTGCCACACATGGAGCAGGTGTCTTCCTGCGCCTCACACTTGTTTACAGTGTGTCCATAGTGCTGGCATTTGTAACACCGTTTCGGTCTGCAGTAGGGCTTGACTGGCATAGTTACCCACGCCAGTTGAGCTTCCTTGGGTAGGGTGGAGTGGTGTCCGATGAGGGCAGTGGTGTCGGACAGCTTCTTCACAACTTGGAGCTGCTGCTCCTTGAGGAGCTCACTCAGCTCTGCTTTGTCCATGTGGGCAATTTCGGCGTGGGAGATTACACCCAGCTTCAAGTTGTCCCACATGAAGGCAAACATTTTAAAAGGAATGCCGTTGATGTCTGGGATCTCCGCGAGTTGAGCGGGCATGCCCATCTCGGCGAAGGTGATCTTGATGTCACCATGGAGCTTTAGGCGTTCTACCTTGGTGACCCCCACGATCCCATTAGCTTCGAAAAACTTCTGGAGAACTAGGAGGTTTAGTTTCTTGGGGCAGGTCGGCGTGTCCGGACGTATCCGCGCCGCGTTAACAAACTCGTATCCGTTCATGGTGAGGGAGAGAGAGTGTCTGTGGCTTCGCCCACGGTTTGGTGGGAGTAGGTGGCGTGCTGTGGACGCAGCGGTAGTATCGTTCATCCAAGGCCGTCCCTCCCTCTTGGAGGTGGGGCGTAGCTTGCGGATGACGCATGCGGCACTCGTGGCCAATGAGGTGGCCACTGAGGTGGAGAATGTCTGTATATAAGCCCGCCCGCCTGCCAGGCCGCCCGTATTTACTATTTCGTCGTCGAGATGGCCCGTACTAAACAGACTGCCCGCAAGTCCACTGGAGGCAAGGCTCCACGGAAGCAGCTTGCCACAAAGGCAGCTCGCAAGTCCGCCCCAGCCACCGGTGGTGTCAAGAAGCCCCATCGTTACAGGCCCGGAACCGTCGCCCTTCGTGAGATCCGTCGTTACCAGAAGAGCACAGAGCTACTCATCAGGAAGCTGCCCTTCCAGCGCCTGGTGCGTGAGATCGCCCAGGATTTCAAGACTGACCTGCGCTTCCAGTCGTCTGCCGTCATGGCTCTGCAGGAAGCCTCTGAGGCTTACCTGGTGGGTCTTTTCGAGGACACCAACCTGTGTGCCATTCACGCCAAGCGCGTTACCATCATGCCCAAGGACATCCAGCTGGCCCGGCGCATCCGCGGAGAGCGTGCTTAAGTCCTCTTCCTTGGGGAAAAAGAAAAAGCACAACAAAACCTACCAGACATCTATAACTCGGCCCTTCTCAGGGCCAAAGAACTGTTCTGAAGATAATTTTCCTGACAATCGAAATGGTTGGTGGTAGGAGAGCGTTAATTTCGGTTACCCAAATCGCCTAACGGGAAGTTGGTAACATTCGTGCAGGCACGATTGTATAGTAGGTCATCAATTCGGGAGGTGGGTGCAACAAACAAGAGCTAGTAACAAATAAAGATATAAACAATAAATAAATAAATAAATAAATAACTAAGATAAAATAAAATAAAATAAAATAAATTGTTTACATGAAATAGGCGTGCTGCAAACAAGAAATGAAGCCCAAACACACTCCAGGTATGTCACTTTGCAGTGGGTGTGAAACTACTCCACGCAGAATTTATTTATTTATTTATTTATTATGTTTCGATTTAGTCCTGTTTCTACGCCAATAGAGAATGCAGATTATTATAATTTTTTTATTATTTCCCTCTCAATACATCACTGTCGTTAACTGTCTCTTTAACATGTAACTGTGGCTCCGATGGAGCCGATTAAGTTGTAGTAGTGGGATGGCGTGTTTGTTGTGCACAAGTAACCTCTTACTTGGAAGAGGTGTACTTGGTGACAGCCTTGGCGCCCTCAGACACGGCATGCTTGGCCAGTTCACCGGGCAGCAAGAGTCGGACAGCTGTCTGGATTTCCCGACTTGTAATGGTGGAGCGTTTGTTGTAGTGCGCCAGGCGGGAAGCCTCGGCAGCGATGCGCTCGAAGATGTCGTTCACGAAAGAGTTCATGATGGACATAGCTTTGGAGGAGACTCCTGTGTCGGGGTGCACTTGCTTCGGTACCTTGTAGATGTAGATGCTGTAGCTTTCCTTCCTCCTGCGCTTCTTCTTCTTGTCACCCTTGGCAATGGCCTTCTGGGCCTTTCCAGCCTTCTTGGCAGCCTTTCCGGAAGTTTTGGGAGGCATGGCGGCACAGTTACTCGTGGCGCGGAGCGAGAGAATTGAAAACTGGCCCGACTAACTTTTCCTTATATACCGAGCGGGCCGCTCAGGATCAGACTGGCTGCAGCTACGGCTCTCTTACATTGGTTGGGTCCGCGAGACGGCCACCTGGCCTGATCCTGAGCTTGGTATAAAAGACCAAGGTGGCGGGCGGAAATTTAACTCCTATCACGAAAAGCAGCAGCAGCAACATGTCAGGACGCGGCAAGGGAGGCAAGGTGAAGGGCAAGTCAAAGTCCCGTTCTAGCAGGGCCGGACTCCAGTTCCCCGTGGGTAGGATCCACCGTCTCTTGCGTAAGGGCAACTATGCTGAGCGTGTTGGTGCAGGTGCCCCTGTGTACCTTGCAGCCGTCATGGAGTACCTGGCAGCAGAAGTGCTCGAGCTGGCCGGTAACGCCGCCCGCGACAACAAGAAGACCCGCATTATCCCGCGTCATCTTCAGCTTGCCATTCGCAATGACGAGGA
The DNA here is from genome assembly GCF_018991925.1 of Homarus americanus. Lineage (NCBI taxonomy): Eukaryota > Metazoa > Arthropoda > Malacostraca > Decapoda > Nephropidae > Homarus > Homarus americanus. The sequence goes on along the minus strand of NW_024721107.1, from coordinate 8,249 downwards.
GCTGAACAAGCTCCTATCTGGAGTCACCATTGCCCAAGGGGGTGTCCTTCCTAACATCCAAGCTGTGCTCCTCCCCAAGAAGACAGAGAAGAAATAAGAACCCAAGGTTCGTTCACACAAGACAACCTAACCAAACAGGCTCCTTTCGGAGCCACAGGATATCACTTAAAGAGAGAAATATACGACATCAACGTTTTGCAGGATAACACTCTATTTTACGTGTAATTAGCATAGTATTGTGGAAATAGAGTGAAAATGTTTTTGAATGGTGTAGATGTGAAGGGGTACTGCGGGGGCCTGGGGTGGGGGACTTAGAAGGGCGCAGAAGCAGCTTTAGCAGCAGCAGCAAGGGAGGCGACCTTATTTTCAGTCAGGTTCATACACAAAGAAATACATCAGATTCATTGACAGTACAGTACACATTTACCAGTGTGGGCTAGCCAATTTGGGATAAAGAGCAAGAATGTAATGTCCTCAATGAAGTAATGACATAGTTCAAGATACAATAAGTGAGGTGGCCTGAAGTCTTTGACAGTGTCCCATTCAATAATATAGTAGTGCTTTAAAGGTGTATCACCAAGTTTACATGCTGAGTGTTCCGGTATGGGTACAGCGTTACTAACTAGCCAGATGTGTCTGTATCCTAACCTAATTCTGGCCACGACTACATCACACAGGCAGGCAGGAGCAAGTTGTTTGGACACTCTTCCTAGCCCCCTTGGTCCCTGTTCACCTACCTACTGTAGCAGTAAGTAGGTACCTGTTGTAAATCGAAAGGTTGCCAATTCGTATTCAGGGAAAGTTGTTGGAGCTTCTAAACTTGAACTGACACAATCCGAGGAGTGGTGACCCGAGGATCACAGACACTATCTCTCCCACTACAAATCCCTTCCTAACCTCCTGCTCCTTCCTATGTCCTCCCAAAATTGAACCATGCTATCGCAAAGGTAATAATACAGGTAGAGACAACAACATATTTTCCTATTGTCTTATTATATATTAATAACAGAAACGCTGCCGCCATCCCGGAGGCTTTACATTGTCTCACTGTTCATTCCCTCCACACTTCTTCCTCTTACTTCTTCTTCTTCTTCTTCTTCTTCTTCTTCTTCTTCTTCTTCTTCTTCTTCTTCTTCTTCTTCTTCTTCTTCTTCTTCTTCTTCTTCTTCTTCTTCTTCTTCTTCTTCTTCTTCTTCTTCTTCTTCTTCTTCTTCTTCTTCTTCTTCTTCTTCTTCTTCTTCTTCTTCTTCTTCTTCTTCTTCTTCTTCTTCTTCTTCTTCTTCTTCTTCTTCTTCTTCTTCTTCTTCTTCTTCTTCTTCTTCTTCTTCTTCTTCTTCTTCTTCTTCTTCTTCTTCTTCTTCTTCTTCTTCTTCTTCTTCTTCTTTCCTTCTCTTCTTCTTCTTCTTCTTCTTCTTCTTCTTCTTCTTCTTCTTCTTCTTCTTCTTCTTCTTCTTCTTCTTCTTCTTCTTCTTCTTCTTCTTCTTCTTCTTCTTCTTCTTCTTCTTCTTCTTCTTCTTCTTCTTCTTCTTCTTCTTCTTCTTCTTCTTCTTCTTCTTCTTCTTCTTCCATCAATACTTTATTAACGGTGTATGTAAGTTTCACCATGTTTTGCACTACAGCGGTAGAGCAAAGTATATTTTGTTAGCAATAAACCAAAAGCATATTTTATGGCCTAATCATCACTACATAGAACACCACCCATAAAGCATGATACTAGTAGACCACAAAAACTGCTATAAACCCCCAAAGCATATTTTATTGCCTAATCATCACTACATAGAACACCACTCATAAAGCATGATACTATTAGACCACAAACTGCTATAAACCCCAATAATATACTATACTAGTGACTCTAATTGTGTTACCCAATATTATACGAAATAATACTATAAAACATAATAATAAACACACTAATAGTGTATATTAGTTGAATGCACAATCTGATGAGAAGTCAAAAAAAAAAAAAAAAAAAATAGCAACAACCTAGAAAGAGTGTAGAGTATTTTTGTGCAAACTATTATACTAGTAGATGGTCTAAGATAACTGTATGTGAAGGAAAAGGTGTGCTCTCCACTCAAACTTTCTTTTTATGAAATCTCCTACTCCCCAGCTGAGCGGTACGCCCAATGGGAAACAAAACGTGGCACATAACACGCCGCCCGCCAGCTCTGGCTCGGTGAATAGGAATCAGTAATCGGGCGGAGTATAAACAACACCGCCAGCCAATGTGCTCCTCCCATCTCTGAGGAAATCTGGCGGGCAACTTAGTATTATATTAGCAGGTAATAATAATAACAATAATAATAATAATACTACTACTACTACTACTACTACTACTAATAATAATAATATTAATAATAATAACATGCAATTTCATTTTATAACACATACTAACAAAATAGTGTATAGCCTACTATACTTAACTATAATAGGTTAGGTTGCGTAGGAGGATCTAAAAAGTACAGTAGTATACACACACACACACACACACACACACACACACACACACACACATACATATAGACAACAAACTAAATTAGAAACCACACGTCAGTGAAGTTATCAAATCCTCCAGTTTCCGTCTCCACCTCCTACGCCGACTCAAGTCCCTCGGTGGTCCTGCACACGAGCTCCTCAGTGTTTACACAACATTCATACTTCCCAAGCTCACCTATGCCTCCTCCACCTGGTCTTCCTCCCTAAATGCCACACAACGTAAACACCTCGAAAAAGTGCAAAAGAGGCCATGCAAGATTATTCTCTACCCTTCCTACTCCACATATCAAGAAGCGCTCAACACACTGACCCTTTAGACTCTCACTGACCATCACCACGACCTCATCTGCAAATTTGGTAAGAAGCTTCTACACCATCCCCGACACCGGCTCCTACTACCACCTGAGATCCCTAGTCCGAGAATTGCTCTTCGACACCACAACCGCATCCAGCCCATACGTGCACGAACTGATCTCTATAAGAACAGCCCAGTCCCAACCATTGTAAAAATTATCGATAACTTGTAATAAATCAGTGTACTCACTCCCAGTAAACACTACTCCTTGCACTGTCACTATGTTGAAATGAACTGTAGTTTGAGCTTTTCCCCAGCTAGTTATTATATGTCTTATTTGTGTCACTCATGTTACTTGTATATTATTTGTAATTCGTAACCCATTCCCCAAATATGTAACTGTATATTTTCAGTCTTCTGGCTGCCAAGCTCTTTCAATAAACCGTTATTATTATTATTATTATTATTATTTATATGTTGGCCCATACCAACTCACTCCCCTGAACCCTCCTCCCCAGCGGACTATCAACAAGTTCTTGCCATAAGGTACTATCTCATTTGGCCAAGGAATGGAACCAGTGATGAATAGTGGTGAACAGTGCTTAACTCAGTGAAAAACAACTCGGCAGTTGAGTCTTACCCAAGCTAGCTAACCACCTTCACACAGTGAGGTCCCAGGTACCCAGTTATACTTCCCCTGAGACTCCACGATAGAGAGGCCTGGGACCACACCTCACCACTTGAATGAGTGAGTCATGTCGACCACGTGGTGTCCCCAAGATGCTACGACAACACGTAGTGAATGTTTTGCTACAGCATCATCATGTGAATTTCCTCATAACACCATCTGTGAGGTAACTGCTACATCATCAGGCCCCTCATAACGCCATCTGTGAGGGAGTTACTACACTACGTGTCTGGTGTTCAACATCTCACCTTACATGATCTACGCGTGCAAACATTAATCTGTATGTTCACTGTGTGCTCCTTCACCTTTCTCTAATGAGGGCTTTTGTTAAACCACCAATTTATGATGTACTAAGTCATTTGTGTCCAATGTATACTTTCGAAAAGCCCTTGTTTGGGGAAGGTAGGAGAGAGTAGTCGTCATTATTGTCCAAGCCACATTATTTATTTCTATATATAAGTAATGCAGGCTGGTTTTTAAATACCTCAATCCCCTAACGGTGCCGTTTGTATATTAAGAAATACCGAAGCCATACAGTACAACACCAGCGAATATGAAGTATCACTGTAACCGGCAACTGTTACTCACTCATACCTACATACATATAGAGAGTCTTTACAGAATGATAGCAGACACGAGGAAGACGAACAACAAGAGGAGAAGAGTTAGAAGAAAATCAACTTCAAGCTAAGAAGAAGAATACCAAGACATTTCCTCCAAACAAGAAAACAACACACACAATCAAGCCGACCAAACACTGAGAAACCATGGCGGAACCCAACATGCACCGGACGCTTGACCTGACTCTATCCTGCCGCATCCAGGCGAGTTGCTGCTTAAAGTCCCTCACGCAAGCGCTGTTTAGCCACTGCACCTATTCTATCCTCCTAAAATTCACTTCAATCCCCCCCTGCCACTAGCATGTTATGTATGTATGTATGTATGTATGTATGTATGTATGAATGAATGATAACTGCAACTTTGTGTATTAAAACTCATTACTCTTACCGAAGTAATATAGTGCGTGGTTATGTTATGTCATGTTAGGATAGATTATAAACTACATTGGGTTACATTTCGTGAGGTTCGGTGACGCTACAGGAAGTTAGGTGAGGTACCTGGAGGTTAGGTGAATGTTGACTGACTGACTGACAATTATTAGGAAGTGGTTCCAACACGTTCACACACAACCTATACTCATACCACAAGTCCAGAATTAGAGAGGATCATGTGATTGGATATATTTTCAACGATTTACTCAGTGTCTAACCAACTCTTTAGCGATTTAAATGTGGACCTAAAATTAGGTCCGTATATTTGTTTGTCGTGGTGGTGGTGGTGGTGTGCGCCCGTCCATCAGGTTGATTAACCACCAAAACCATAAAGGGTGCGGCCCTGCCGTTTCAGGGCATACACCACATCCATGGCGGTGACGGTCTTCCTTTTTGCGTGCTCGGTGTAGGTGACGGCGTCACGGATGACGTTCTCCAGAAACACCTTGAGGACGCCGCGGGTCTCCTCGTAGATGAGGCCGGATATACGTTTAACACCTCCACGCCGAGCTAGACGACGAATGGCGGGCTTGGTGATACCCTGGATGTTGTCACGAAGCACCTTACGATGACGCTTGGCGCCACCCTTTCCAAGTCCCTTGCCTCCTTTGCCTCGTCCAGTCATGTTGTTGTGGTTGCTACTACAGGTGGTCCTGGTGTGGCTTCGCCCACGGTTTGGTGGGAGTAGGTGGCGTGCTGTGGACGCAGCGGTAGTATCGTTCATCCAAGGCCGTCCCTCCCTCTTGGAGGTGGGGCGTAGCTTGCGGATGACGCATGCGGCACTCGTGGCCAATGGGGTGGCCACTGAGGTGGAGAATGTCTGTATATAAGCCCGCCCGCCTGCCGGGCCGCCACTTATCACATCGCTCCTGAACGAAGAAGACCTCTCAACAAGACCTCCTGCTGGACCCGGAACTTTGAAGACCGCCCTCTCCCTTGTGCCATTGTTGGCCATCTTCCCGGACCGGACCACCCACGACTGTCATCGCCCACAACAACTCACGAGCGTTCTTGGTTTATCGAGCATTAGCTTGCCCTCCCCACTGGTGGTGTGAGTGACCCACACTCCAGCTGGAGAGCAGTTATAGCGCGATATTCCCGGCGTGGTTTGAGCCCTTTTCCTTCTACTACTATTTTTCCTTTTTCGCTCTGGCCTAGGGACCTGCACCCTCAAAAAGTGTATTCGTCCTGCGGTCCCCCCTGTAACTGTTCACCTCCCTCCCAGGAGATTGTGAACACGAAAGGGGGTTGGAGCAAAACCCATCCCAGCCGAGTCTTTCCAGGAAAACCGTGATCGTGCGGGTCCACCTGGAAAGAGGGTAGCAATCCTTATCCTTCCCAAATAGGCACACTTAGCTCACGTCTATAAGTGAGCAGTCACATACACTAGGAAGAAGGCTTCCCCAATCGGGGCTCCGTGAGAGAAGCTCAGGAACCACTCTACGACCACCAGCTAGTGGGGAGTGCTGTAATTCCTTTGCTATTTACTCAACCGGAATAGGTAGGATAAAAAAAAAAATAAAAAAAAAATAAAAAAACCCGGTTATGGAGCGCGTACGCCCTCCTAACCGCGATCCCCGCCTGAACCGCCAACCTGACGACCCGAACCACGACAGGCTTCGCACAGAGAAAGCAGACCAGTTACGCGCCTTCAATGAAGCCCTGAAAACTAGGAACTCTGCCACCACCTCCAACAACTCCACCACCACCACCACCTCCACCACCACCACCACTGCTACCGCTACTGAGGACAACTGGACGAAGGTAGAAAACAAGAAACGCCGACGTGCTTTTTCGGGAAACGAATGCCGTCAAGCAGCCCCAAAGGCACCCATCACCACCACCAGCTCACCTCCAACGACACTGCCAAAATTCCGGATCACGAAAACGGACGCAAAAACAACATATGCCGCCGTCACAGAGATGGAAAAGCTAAATCCTCTGGCCAAGTTCTCAGTGCGGCCCAACCTAAAGGGGGAGATGATCGTTCACCCCAAAGACAAGAACTCCGCCACCACCCTCGACACTTACCTGCAAAGCACCACCACCATTACTTCAACCAAGCTTGACCCCGCCCAGAAACTGATGAAGTCGGTAGTCCTCCGGTACCCAAAGGAACTACCTCTCGAACCCCTGGAGAACCACCCGAAGATCCTAAAAGCCGAGAGATGCTCTCCCCTGTCCGACAAGACGGCCACCACGAAACAAGTGCTCATAACGCACTACGGCTCACCCCCCAGCACCATAGACCTCAAAACCTGGGGGATCTACGAAGTGAGGCCCTTCGTCCCAGAGCCCCTGCGGTGCTTCAGATGCCAGAAGTACGGGCACCATCAGACAAGGTGCACGTACAAGGAAATCTGCGCAGTCTGCGCACAGAAGCACGGCACACACTCCTGCCTCACCAAGCTGAAGAATGGGGAAAAAATTGCCCCCAAGTGTGCCAACTGCGGGGGCAAACACCACGCCTGGAATCCTGGATGCTCCGAGAGAACAAAGAGGGTCCAGGCAAACCGACCAGCAGCAAGACCGGCCCCCACCGCCTACACACCAGCCCCACCAAGTACCTTCGTGTGGGGAACCCAAAGGCCCAAACAACAGAGACAACCTCCTCAGCCAGTCAACACCCAAAGTGCAGCCCATTTTCCTGGCCTCACTACAGCCACACCTCAGCCACCCAAGCAGCAGACAACGACAACCACGAGCAAGACAAAAGAAGCACACACCAAGGCACCAGAAGGAATGATACACTTATCAGACCTAGCCAAGGTACTGACAACCTTCGCGGAGGGCCTAGCCGGACTACTGGGCCACAAGATCCAACCCACACAGCTCCAATTACTCATGGGGAGCGTCCTCGGGCAAGTCGCCACAGCTCCAGACACCTCAGTGGAGGAAGCCACGCCGGTCCGCACACGAGTAACAGCCGAGGTACACTCTACACCGAAGAAGGCCACCAGAGAACCCAAGATACCAACAGCTCCCAAGATACCCACAGCTCCCAGAAAGAAACTGGACGTTTCAACTCCCCTGAACCGAACCACGGCCCAGAAGGCAAAAACCACAGAACACGAAGACATGGACTTGATCCAGTTGGAATCGAGCTTGGACATCTCCATCGAGAAGCACCAGAAGTCCCCGATGAAACAGTGGTGGAAAACGTCAGCACCCTGAACATCCTAACATGGAATGCTCAGGGCATCAAAAACAAGAAACACCTCCTACAAGAAGCAGCAGCCAAGGACAAGCTTGACATCATACTGCTACAAGAAACACTTCTGCAAGAACACCACTGTTTCAAATTCAGCGGTTACAAGACATACAGGAGGCATTTCACGCAGGCGTCAACAAGAGGATGTATGATCTTGGTCAAGTCAAGCATACCCTCCGCCGATGTCACGCAGCAATTTCCATGTGGGGAAAACATCGAGACACAGGCCGTCAAAGTAACCCTCCAAGAACGGGAATTAACTGTTCACAACATCTACAAGAACCCAAGGGGCTCACTGGAGGTTACTCAATTATTTGCTTCGGCCGCTGACCACGCCACACTCATAGGAGGGAATTTCAACGCACATCATCCCTTCCTAAGCTCGGCAAGCCCCACAAATGAAGACGGCCTACACCTATACACCACCTTTCAAGATACACCCGAGATCTGCCTCCTGAACACCGGAGAGCCCACCCACACTAGGGGAGGAAGGCTAGATCTAAC
>NW_024721106.1:0-15677 GCF_018991925.1 Homarus americanus | reverse complement strand
CAACAAACTAAATTAAAAACCACACGTCAGTGAAGTTATCAAATCCTCCAGTTTCCGTCTCCACCTCCTACTCCGACTCAAGTCCCTCGGTGTTCCTGCACACCAGCTCCTCAGTGTTTACACAACATTCATACTTCCCAAGCTCACCTGGTCTTCCTCCCTAAATGCCACACAACGTAAACACCTAGAAAAAGTGCAAAAGAGGCCATGCAAGATTATTCTCTACCCTTCCTACTCCACATATCAAGAAGCGCTCAACACACTGACCAACCCTTTAGACTCTCACTGACCATCACCACGACCTCATCTGCAAATTTGGTAAGAAGCTTCTACACCATCCCCGACACCGGCTCCTACTACCACCTGAGATCCCTAGTCCGAGAATTGCTCTTCGACACCACAACCGCATCCAGCCCATACGTGCACGAACTGATCGCTATATGAACAGCCCAGTCCCAACCATTGTAAAAATTATCGATAACTTGTAATAAATCAGTGTACTCACTCCCAGTAAACACTACTCCTTGCACTGTCACTATGTTGAAATGAACTGTAGTTTGAGCTTTTCCCCAGCTAGTTATTATATGTCTTATTTGTGTCACTCATGTTACTTGTATATTATTTGTAATTCATAACCCATTCCCCAAATATGTAACTGTATATTTTCAGCCTTCTGGCTGCCAAGCTCTTTCAATAAACCGTTAATTATTATTATTATTATTATTATTATTTATATGTTGGTCCATACCAACTCACTCCCCTGAACCCTCCTCCCCACCGGACTATCAACAAGTTCTTGCCATAAGGTACTATCTCATTTGGCAAAGGAATGGAACCAGTGATGAATAGTGGTGAACAGTGCTTAACTCAGTGAAAAACAACTCGGCAGTTGAGTCTTACCCAAGCTAGCTAACCAGCTTCACACAGTGAGGTCCCAGGTACCCAGTTATACTTCCCCTGAGACTCCACGATAGAGAGGCCTGGGACCACACCTCACCCACTTGAATGAGTGAGTCATGTCGACCACGTGGTGTCCCCAAGATGCTACGACACCACGTAGTGAATGTTTGGCTACAGCATCATCATGTGAAGTTCCTCATAACACCATCTGTGAGGTAACTGCTACATCATCAGGCCCCTCATAACGCCATCTGTGAGGGAGTTACTACACCACGTGTCTGGTGTTCAACACCTCACCTTACATGATCTACGCGTGCAAACATTAATCTGTATGTTCACTGTGTGCTCCTTCACCTATCTCTAATGAGGGCTTTTGTTAAACCACCAATGTATGTACTAAGTCATTTGTGTCCAATGTATACTTTCGAAAAGCCCTTGTTTGGGGAAGGTAGGAGAGAGTAGTCGTCATTATTGTCCAAGCCACATTATTTATTTCTATATATAAGTAATGTAGGCTGGTTTTTAAATACCTCAATCCCCTAACGGTGCCGTTTGTATATTAAGAAATACCGAAGCCATACAGTACAACACCAGCGAATATGAAGTATCACTGTAACCGGCAACTGTTACTCACTCATACCTACATACATATATAGAGTCTTTACAGAATGATAGCAGACACGAGGAAGACGAACAACAAGAGGAGGAGAGTTAGAAGAAAATCAACTTCAAGCTAAGAAGAAGAATACCAAGACATTTCCTCCAAACAACAAAACAACACACACAATCAAGCCGACCAAACACTGAGAAACCATGGCGGAACCCAACATGCACCAGACGCTTGACCTGACTCTATCCTGCCGCATCCAGGCGAGTTGCTGCTTAAAGTCCCTCACGCAAGCGCTGTTTAGCCACTGCACCTATTCTCTCCTCCTAAAATTCACTTCAATCCCCCCTGCCACTAGCATGTTATGTATGTATGTATGTATGTATGTATGCATGAATGATAACTGCAACTTTGCGTATTAAAACTCATTACTCTTACCGAAGTAATATAGTGCGTGGTTATGTTATGTCATGTTAGGATAGATTATAAACTACATTGGGTTACATTTCGTGAGGTTCGGTGACGCTACAGGAAGTTAGGTGAGGTACCTGGAGGTTAGGTGAATGTTGACTGACTGACTGACTGACTGCCTGCCAATTACTAGGAAGTGGTTCCAACACGTTCACGCACAACCTATACTCATACCACAAGTCCAGAATTAGAGAGGATCATGTTATTGGATATATTTTCAACGATTTACTCAGTGTCTAACCAACTCTTTAGCGATTTAAATGTGGACCTAAAATTAGGTCCGTATATTTGTTTGTCGTGGTGGTGGTGGTGGTGGTGGTGTGCGCCCGTCCATCAGGTTGATTAACCACCAAAACCATAAAGGGTGCGGCCTTGCCGTTTCAGGGCATACACCACATCCATGGCGGTGACGGTCTTCCTTTTTGCGTGCTCGGTGTAGGTGACGGCGTCACGGATGACGTTCTCCAGAAACACCTTGGGGACGCCGCGGGTCTCCTCGTAGATAAGGCCGGATATACGTTTAACACCTCCACGCCGAGCTAGACGACGAATGGCGGGCTTGGTGATACCCTGGATGTTGTCACGAAGCACCTTACGATGACGCTTGGCGCCACCCTTTCCAAGTCCCTTGCCTCCTTTGCCTCGTCCAGTCATGTTGTTGTGGTTGCTACTACAGGTGGTCCTGGTGTGGCTTCGCCGAATCGAATCGAAAAATGCTAGTGACAGGGGGGAAGGAGGTTCAGGAGAAGAATAAAGGGAGGATTGAAGTGAATTTTAGGAGGAGAGAACAGATGCAGTGGCTAAACACCGCTTGCGTGAGGGATTATAAGATGGGGGCAGCAGCAACAACCCGGCTGGACGCGGCAGGGAGGCGACAAGACAAGGCCAGGCTAGCGTCAGGTCAAGCGTCAGGTCAAGCGTCAGGTCAAGCGTCAGGTCAGGCGTCAGGTGCGTGTTGGGTTGGGCAATGGATGTTCAGTGCTTGGTCGGCTTGATGTGTTTTGGTTTCTTGTGTGGAGGGGATGTCTTGGTCTTCTTAGCTTGATGTCGATTTTCTTCTCACTCTCCTCCTCTTCTTGCTCTCTTGAATTGTCCATTCGTTTGTGTTTGGGTCTTCTTGTTCGTCTTCCTCCTCGTATTTTAAGTCCTCATAGGTGTGGAAGAATTCAGAGAGGGAAAGGTTGACCACGTGGGCTTCAGCACCACTGGCCGCGTGGGCTTCAGCACCACGGGCCACGTGGTGTTCTTGGTTCTGTGTGGTGGGCTGCTTCTGTTGAGTTTTCTTTTCTTGGTTTTTCTTTACTGCTGGTTTTTCTTTTCTTGGGAGCGTACAGCAAGGAGGGCCTCTTTGTAGCTCAGTTTTTTCTCGAGACGAGCCTTGGCTACCCTGCATTCCTCCTTCCATCTGGGGCAGGTCCGGTCGGCGGAGGAGTGTGGGCCACCACAGGCAACGCATTTTTTCTCTGTGTTGGGGCAGGCCGTGTAGCGGTGTCCAGGGCTGCCGCACATGGAGCAGGTGTCTTCCTGCGCCTCACACTTGTTTACAGTGTGTCCATAGTGCTGGCATTTGTAACACCGTTTCGGTCTGCAGTAGGGCTTGACTGGCATAGTTACCCACGCCAGTTGAGCTTCCTTGGGTAGGGTGGAGTGGTGTCCGATGAGGGCAGTGGTGTCGGACAGCTTCTTCACAGCTTGGAGCTGCTGCTCCTTGAGGAGCTCACTCAGCTCTGCTTTGTCCATGTGGGCAATTTCGGCGTGGGAGATTACACCCAGCTTCAAGTTGTCCCACATGAAGGCAAACATTTTAAAAGGAATGCCGTTGATGTCTGGGATCTCCGCGATTTGAGCGGGCATGCCCATCTCGGCGAAGGTGATCTTGATGTCACCATGGAGCTTTAGGCGTTCTACCTTGGTGACCCCCACGATCCCATTAGCTTCGAAAAACTTCTGGAGAACTAGGAGGTTTAGTTTCTTGGGGCAGGTCGGCGTGTCCGGACGTATCCGCGCCACGTTAACAAACTCGTATCCGTTCATGGTGAGGGAGAGAGAGTGTCTGTGGCTTCGCCCACGGTTTGGTGGGAGTAGGTGGCGTGCTGTGGACGCAGCGGTAGTATCGTTCATCCAAGGCCGTCCCTCCCTCTTGGAGGTGGGGCGTAGCTTGCGGATGACGCATGCGGCACTCGTGGCCAATGAGGTGGCCACTGAGGTGGAGAATGTCTGTATATAAGCCCGCCCGCCTGCCAGGCCGCCACTCATCACATCGCTCCTGAACGAAGAAGACCTCTCAACAAGACCTCCTGCTGGACCCGGAACTCTGAAGACCGCCCTCTCCCTTGTACCATCGTTGGCCATCTTCCCGGACCGGACCACCCACGACTGTCATCGTCCACAACAACTCACGAGCGTTCTCGGTTTATCGAGCATTAGCTTGCCCTCCCCACTGGTGGTGTGAGTGACCCACACTCCAGCTGGAGAGCAGTTATAGCGCGATATTCCCGGCGTGGTTTGAGCTCTTTTCCTTCTACTACCATTTTTCCTTTTTTCGCTCTGGCCTAGGGACCTGCACCCTCAAAAGTGTATTCGTCCTGCGGTCCCCCCTGTAACTGTTCACCTCCCTCCCAGGAGATTGTGAACACGAAAGGGGGTCGGAGCAAAACCCTCCCCAGCCGAGTCTTTCCAGGAAAACCGTGATCGTGCGGGTCCACCTGGAAAGAGGGTCGCAATCCTTATCCTTCCCAAATAGGCACACTTAGCTCACGTCTATAAGTGAGCAGTCACATACACTAGGAAGAAGGCTTCCCCAATCGGGGCTCCGTGAGAGAAGCTCAGGAACCACTCTACGACCACCAGCTAGTGGGGAGTGCTGTAATTCCTTTGCTATTTACTCAACCGGAATAGGTAGGATAAAAAAAAAAATAAAAAAAAAATAAAAAAACCCGGTTATGGAGCGCGTACGCCCTCCTAACCGCGATCCCCGCCTGAACCGCCAACCTGACGACCCGAACCACGACAGGCTTCGCACAGAGAAAGCAGACCAGTTACGCGCCTTCAATGAAGCCCTGAAAACTAGGAACTCTGCCACCACCTCCAACAACTCCACCACCACCACCACCTCCACCACCACCACCACTGCTACCGCTACTGAGGACAACTGGACGAAGGTAGAAAATAAGAAACGCCGACGTGCCTTTTCGGGAAACGATTGCCGTCAAGCAGCCCCCAAGGCACCCATCACCACCACCAGCTCACCTCCAACGACACTGCCAAAATTCCGGATCACGAAAACGGACGCAAAAACAACATATGCCGCCGTCACAGAGATGGAAAAGCAAAACCCACTGGCCAAGTTCTCAGTGCGGCCCAACCTAAAGGGGGAGATGATCGTTCACCCCAAAGAAAAGAACTCCGCCACCACCCTCGACACTTACCTACAAAACACCACCACCATTACTTCAACCAAGCTAGACCCCGCCCAGAAACTGATGAAGTCGGTAGTCCTCCGGTACCCAAAGGAACTACCTCTCGAACCCCTGGAGAACCACCCGAAGATCCTAAAAGCCGAGAGATGCTCTCCCCTGTCCGACAAGACGGCCACCACGAAACAAGTCCTCATAACGCACTACGGCTCACCCCCCAGCACCATAGACCTCAAAACCTGGGGGATCTACGAAGTGAGGCCCTTCGTCCCAGAGCCCCTGCGATGCTTCAGATGCCAGAAATACGGGCACCATCAGACAAGGTGCACGTACAGGGAAATCTGCGCAGTCTGCGCACAGAAGCACGGCACACAGTCCTGCCTCACCAAGCTGAAAAATGGGGAAAAAATTGCCCCCAAGTGTGCCAACTGCGGGGGCAAACACCACGCCTGGAATCCTGGATGCTCCGAGAGAACAAAGAGGGTCCAGGCAAACCGACCAGCAGCAAGACCGGCCCCCACCGCCTACACACCAGCCCCACCAAGTACCTTCGTGTGGGGAACCCAAAGGCCCAAACAACAAAGACAACCTCCTCAGCCAGTCAACACCCAAAGTGCAGCCCAGTTTCCTGGCCTCACTACAGCCACACCTCAGCCACCCAAGCAGCAGAGAACGACAACCACGAGAAAGACAAAAGAAGCACACACCAAGGCACCAGAAGGAATGATACACATATCAGACCTAGCCAATGTACTGACGACCTTCGCGGAGGGCCTAGCCGGACTACTGGGCCACAAGATCCAACCCACACAGCTCCAAATACTCATGGGGAGCGTCCTCGGGCAAGTCGCCACAGCTCCAGCCACCTCAGCGGAGGAAGCCACGCCGGTCCGCACACGAGTAACAGCCGAGGTACACTCTACACCGAAGAAGGCCACCAGAGAACCCAAGACACCGACAGCTCCCAAGATACCGACAGCTCCCAGAAAGAAACTGGACGTTTCAACTCCCCTGAACCGAACCACGGCCCAGAAGGCAAAAACCACAGAACACGAAGACATGGACCTGATTCAGTTGGAATCGAACTTGGACATCTCCATCGAGGACCACCAGAAGTCCCCGATGAAACAGTGGTGGAAAACGTCAGCACCCTGAACATCCTAACATGGAATGCTCAGGGCATCAAAAACAAGAAACACCTCCTACAAGAAGCAGCAGCCAAGGACAAGCTTGACATCATACTCCTACAAGAAACACTTCTACAAGAACACCACTGTTTCAAATTCAGCGGTTACAAGACATACAGGAGGCATTTCACGCAGGCGTCAACAAGAGGATGTATGATCTTGGTCAAGTCAAGCATACCCTCCGCCGATGTCACGCAGCAATTTCCATGTGGGGAAAACATCGAGACACAGGCCGTCAAAGTAACCCTCCAAGAACGGGAATTAACTGTTCACAACATCTACAAGAACCCAAGGGGCTCACTGGAGGTTACTCAATTATTTGCTTCGGCCGCCGACCACGCCACACTCATAGGAGGGGATTTCAACGCACATCATCCCTTCCTAAGCTCGGCAAGCCCCACAAATGAAGACGGCCTACACCTATACACCACCTTTCAAGATACACCCGAGATCTGCCTCCTGAACACCGGAGAGCCCACCCACACTAGGGGAGGAAGGCTAGATCTAACCTTCGTCTCCAGTGCACTACAGCCTTCGGCCTCCTGGCAGATACACCCCACGCTGACCAGTGACCACTTCGCCACCCTAACAACGCTGAAGGTGAACAAACTCCCCACTCCACCCCCCCCGAGATGGAGATACAACACTCAAAAGGCAGACTGGGGACTCTTCAAGAAACACCTGGCTAAGTGGCGCGAAAAATCACAGCCGGCCGGCGCAGCACCCGCGGATGAGACAACCCTCCACCACCAATTGGTCGAGGCGTTTCACCTAGCGGCAGAAGAGGCTATCCCAAAAACAAAACCCACATCAAGACAGTACAATGATTACTGGTACTACTGTCCCAGGGTGAAAGAACTCAACCACAGAGTGAACATGGCCCGAAGAAACTACAGGAGACATCCCACGGCAACAAACAGACATCTCCTGCAAGTCATAGTCAAGGATACCAGGGAAGAGAAGGAAGAAATTAAAAACGCAAGCTGGCTCAAGTGGTGCTCCGAACTGAACGAGCACACCACCCTTGGCAAGATGTGGGCCCAGATCCGAAGGGCATCTGGGAAGGCAACACCACCACCACCAACTCATCCCAACCCAGAAGAGGAAGCCGAGAGACTTGCAAAACTGTTCTCTGACCGAGCAGCAACGAAGAACCTCCCGAGACAGGCGGAGGAGACACAACGGCGTCTGCGACAGGTCAGACTCCAGATGATCGAAGAGGCCTGCAACAGTGAAGATGACACTGACAGACCATTCAACCAGCAAGAACTCCAGAAGTCGCTAAAACGAAGCAAGGATACAGCTCCAGGGGCCGACAGGATAACCTACTCCATGCTCTCTCATGCCGGTACAGCCGGACACGAGGCTCTGCTGCAAGCCATCAATGCTTCGTGGACAGCACAAAGACTCCCACCGGAATGGAAGAAGGCAGATATACAGCCCATTCCGAAGCCCAGAGAACCAGACAAGCCGAGGCCCATCTCCCTTCTCAGCTGCATAGCGAAGACCGGAGAAAGAATGGCTCTCAACCGACTCAAGTGGAAAGTAGGCAGCCCACACCCTCACATCTTTGCTTACACCGAGAACACCGGCACAGGCAACAACATCGCCGAGATACTCAGCACAGTGGACAACAAACCAGCTCTGGTGGTCTTCCTCGACCTGGAGAAAGCCTTCGAACTAGCAAATCCTTTGGCCATTACAACTACGCTCGCTAAAAAAGGCGTCAAAGGAAGGTTGCTGGGGTGGATCCAGAACTACCTCACACAGAGAGAAGCACGAGTACGCTTTCAGGGAGCAACCTCAAGCTACAGGGTCCACGAAAACGGAACCCCACAAGGAGGCATCCTCAGTCCAATGCTGTTCAATGTCCTGATGGAAAATCTAGTCAAACTTCCCTTCAGACAAACAGCCAAGCTCCTATGCTATGCAGACGACTTACAGCTTATAGTAAGAGGATCGAACAGACTAGCCAACACGCAACACGCACTCCAACTTATAGAAGAGGAGTGCAACAGACTTGGACTCAAGATAAATCCAGCCAAGTCGAAAGCGATGGCCATCTGCACAGACACACCAGACAAGACGCTCTCCATACAAAACACGCCGGTAGTCTGGACCAACGCCCACCAGTGTCTTGGAATCTGGTTTGACCAGAAACTCACCTTCAAGCCGCAACTCGAGTATCTCAGGCACAGGACGAAGAGCAGACACAATATAATGAGGTCGCTCACCAGCAAATCCGCAGGAGCAAACCTTCATGTGCTCAAAGCCTACTACACAGCCGCCATCAGATCGCTGGTAGATTACAGTGCTCCAGCACTCATTGGACTGAGAGAAGACCAAATAGCTAAGCTAGAAGTCATTCAAAACAATGCTCTCAGGACCATGCTCGGAGCACCCATGTGGACCAGAATCTGCAATCTGCAAATGGAAACCGAGCTACCACCCCTGGCAGTACGAGTCAAGCAGGTGACAGCCGGTCTCCTCGCCAAAATCTGTAGAGCAGACAAGCCCACAGTTGCCAAGATTCGAATCAGTGCCTCCCTCCACCTCGACCACAGAGTGCGAGGGGCCACCTGGTCGCACGAGGCAAGCGAGGTCATCCGACACCTGCAAGCAGAAACACTCGTCAAGAACAACCAAGACACACGAGACAATGGTTACACTGTTCCTCCACCATGGAGCCCTCCACCAGCCACACTCAAATTCACCGACCTCGGCGATAGTAAAGCCAACCTCCAGAAGGAGGACCTCAAAAGAATAACTCTCCAAGCCATAGCCACCGAGACACCGGCTGATGCAGCATCATACTTCACAGACGGCTCGGTGGACCCAAAACATCACAGATCCGGAGCGGCCTTCTACACCCAAGGTCAGACCCTCAAATGGAGACTTTCCAACGACTGCTCCACCCTACAAACAGAACTGGTAGCAATCTCAAAGGCCCTACAACACGCTGCAACACAACACAACAAGTCCGTCATAATTCACACGGACTCGAAATCGGCCATGCAGGCGCTGCAACACAGTCAACCAAGAGACAACGTCCACATCGTCCACATCTCATCTCTCACAGCTACAGGAATTCCAAAGCCAAAACCGACCAGTCGTCTTACACTGGATTCCCAGTCATGTAGGGATCGGAGGAAACGACGTGGCAGACGAAGCAGCCAAGGCAGCTACACGTTCTAGTAGCGTACACATCCAAGTTCCAGCAAGTGTGCAACAGATCAAGAATCACCTCAGAAAGACTACCAAGCTCCACATCAAAAAGAGCTTCCTTCATGCACTCAACGCTGGTTCCCAATCAGCCAAATGGTACCTGGCGGCCACAAAAGGGGAACCACCTTTCGCAGACAAGAAAACTCCAAGACAAACCCAAGTCAGCCTTCACCGACTACGACTAGGGTACAAGTGCTCCTGGCAGATGATAGGAAATGACGTCACGGAATGCACCTACTGTCAGGAGCCAGCAGCCAACCCACTTGAACACTATCTCCTCGATTGCGAGGTCACACAAAGCCTCCGAGACAGAACTCAAATCTCCCAAGAAACACACACAACACCAGCGGCCACTCTAACCCGAAAGGCCCACACAGACCACATTCACCACCTACTCCGGGTCATCACACGATACCCACCACCCAGATAGCTTAGAAAGCATCCTCTCCCAGCAAGTGCGGACCCCAGTTCGGGGGGCGCGCCACTCCGAGGCTGACCACGTCCAAGAGTGGGGGCCGGTGGTAAGCGTCCACTGATCGGGGGTCCGCTCACACTTGCAACCTGCAGTATCCCTCCAATCTGCAGGTGGGACCACCTCCAATCCCAATCCGGTCTGGCTGCTCCTGGAGCTCCAGCCGGAACCACCAAACGGGCCGCCTATAGGCAAAGGCCCGTGTCGGACTACGGTCCGACAATCTATACAACAACAACAACCAGGCCGCCCGTATTGACTATTTCGTCGTCGAGATGGCCCGTACTAAACAGACTGCCCGCAAGTCCACTGGAGGCAAGGCTCCACGGAAGCAGCTTGCCACCAAGGCAGCTCGCAAGTCCGCCCCAGCCACCGGTGGTGTCAAGAAGCCCCATCGTTACAGGCCCGGAACCGTCGCCCTTCGTGAGATCCGTCGTTACCAGAAGAGCACAGAGCTACTCATCAGGAAGCTGCCCTTCCAGCGCCTGGTGCGTGAGATCGCCCAGGATTTCAAGACTGACCTGCGCTTCCAGTCGTCTGCCGTCATGGCTCTGCAGGAAGCCTCTGAGGCTTACCTGGTGGGTCTTTTCGAGGACACCAACCTGTGTGCCATTCACGCCAAGCGCGTTACCATCATGCCCAAGGACATCCAGCTGGCCCGGCGCATCCGCGGAGAGCGTGCTTAAGTCCTCTTCCTTGGGGAAAAACAAAAAGCACAACAAAACCTACCAGACATCTATAACTCGGCCCTTCTCAGGGCCAAAGAACTGTTCTGAAGATAATTTTCATGACAATCGAAATGGTTGGTGGTCGGAGAGCGTTAATTTCGGTTACCCAAATCGCCTAACGGTAAGTTGGTAACATTCGTGGAGGTACGATTGTATAGTAGGTCATCAATTCGGGAGGTGGGTGGGTGCAACAAACAAGAGCTAGTAACAAATAAATATATAAAGAATAAGTAAGTAAAGAAATAAATAAAATAAACGAACATACAATAAAATAAAATAAATTTTTTTTTTACATGAAATAGGCATGCTGCAAACAAGAAATGAAGCCCAAACACACTCCATGTATGTCACTTTGCAGTGGGTGTAAAAGTACTCCACGCAGAATTTATTTATTTATTTATAATGTTTCGATTTAGTCCTGTTTCTACGCCAATAGAGAATGCAGATTATTATAATTTTTTTTTATTTATTTCCCTCTCAATATATCACTGTCGGTAACTGTCTCTTTAACATGTAACTGTGGCTCCGATGGAGCCGATTAAGTTGTAGTAGTGGGATGGCGTGTTTGTTGTGCACAAGTAACCTCTTACTTGGAAGAGGTGTACTTGGTGACAGCCTTGGTGCCCTCAGACACGGCATGCTTGGCCAGTTCACCTGGCAGCAAGAGTCGGACAGCTGTCTGGATTTCCCGACTTGTAATGGTGGAGCGTTTGTTGTAGTGCGCCAGGCGGGAAGCCTCGGCAGCGATGCGCTCGAAGATGTCGTTCACGAAAGAGTTCATGATGGACATAGCTTTGGAGGAGACTCCTGTGTCGGGGTGCACTTGCTTCAGTACCTTGTAGATGAAAAACGGAACCCCACAAGGAGGCATCCTCAGTCCAATGCTGTTCCAACGTCCTGATGGAAAATCTAGTCAAACTTCCCTTCAGACAAACAGCCAAGCTCCTATGCTATGCAGACGACTTACAGCTTATAGTAAGAGGATCGAACAGACTAGCCAACACGCAACACGCACTCCAACTTATAGAAGAGGAGTGCAACAGACTTGGACTCAAGATAAATCCAGCCAAGTCGAAAGCGATGGCCATCTGCACAGACACACCAGACAAGACGCTCTCCATACAAAACACGCCGGTAGTCTGGACCAACGCCCACCAGTGTCTTGGAATCTGGTTTGACCAGAAACTCACCTTCAAGCCGCAACTCGAGAATCTCAGGCACAGGACGAAGAGCAGACACAATATAATGAGGTCGCTCACCAGCAAATCCGCAGGAGCAAACCTTCATGTGCTCAAAGCCTACTACACAGCCGCCATCAGATCGCTGGTAGATTACAGTGCTCCAGCACTCATTGGACTGAGAGAAGACCAAATAGCTAAGCTAGAAGTCATTCAAAACAATGCTCTCAGGACCATGCTCGGAGCACCCATGTGGACCAGAATTAGCAATCTGCAAATGGAAACCGAGCTACCACCCCTGGCAGTACGAGTCAAGCAGGTGACAGCCGGTCTCCTCGCCAAAATCTGCAGAGCAGACAAGCCCACAGCTGCCAAGATTCGAATCAGTGCCTCCCTCCACCTCGACCACAGAGTGCGAGGGGCCACCTGGTCGCACGAGGCAAGCGAGGTCATCCGACACCTGCAAGCAGAAACACTCGTCAAGAACAACCAAGACACACGAGACAATGGTTACACTGTTCCTCCACCATGGAGCCCTCCACCAGCCACACTCAAATTCACCGACCTCGGCGACAGTAAAGCCAACCTCCAGAAGGAGGACCTCAAAAAAATATCTCTCCAAGCCATAGCCACCGAGACACCGGCTGATGCAGCATCATACTTCACAGACGGCTCGGTGGACCCAAAACATCACAGATCCGGAGCGGCCTTCTACACCCAAGGTCAGACCCTCCAATGGAGACTTTCCAACGACTGCTCCACCCTACAAACAGAACTGGTAGCAATCTCAAAGGCCCTACAACACGCTGCAACACAACACAACAAGTCCGTCATAATTCACACGGACTCGAAATCGGCCATGCAGGCGCTGCAACACAGTCAACCAAGAGACAACGTCCACATCATCACCTCGATCCTCGCACAGCTACAGGAATTCCAAAGCCAAAACCGACCAGTCGTCTTACACTGGATTCCCAGTCATGTAGGGATCGGAGGAAACGACGTGGCAGACGAAGCAGCCAAGGCAGCTACACGTCTCCAGTAGCGTACACATCCAAGTTCCAGCAAGTGTGCAACAGATCAAGAATCACCTCAGAAAGACTACCAAGCTCCACATCAAAAAGAGCTTCCTTCACGCACTCAACGCTGGTTCCCAATCAGCCAAATGGTACCTGGCGGCCACAAAAGGGGAACCACCTTTCGCAGACAAGAAAACTCCAAGACAAACCCAAGTCAGCCTTCACCGACTACGACTAGGGTACAAGTGCTCCTGGCAGATGATCGGAAACGACGTCATGGAATGCACCTACTGTCAGGAGCCAGCAGCCAACCCACTTGAACACTATCTCCTCGATTGCGAGGTCACACAAAGCCTCCGAGACAGAACTCAAATCTCCCAAGAAACACACACAACACCAGCGGCCACTCTAACCCGAAAGGCCCACACAGACCACATTCACCACCTACTCCGGGTCATCACACGATACCCACCACCCAGATAGCTTAGAAAGCATCCTCTCCCAGCAAGTGCGGACCCCAGTTCGGGGGGCGCGCCACTCCGAGGCTGACCACGTCCAAGAGTGGGGGCCGGTGGTAAGCGTCCACTGATCGGGGGTCCGCTCACACTTGCAACCTGCAGTATCCCTCCAATCTGCAGGTGGGACCACCTCCATCCCAATCCGGTCTGGCTGCTCCTGGAGCTCCAGCCGGAACCACCAAACGGGCCGCCTATAGGCAAAGGCCCGTGTCGGACTACGGTCCGACAATCTATACAACAACAACAACCAGGCCGCCACTTATCACATCGCTCCTGAACGAAGAAGACCTCTCAACAAGACCTCCCGCTGGACCCGGAACTTTGAAGACCGCCCTCTCCCTTGTGCCATTGTTGGCCATCTTCCCGGACCGGACCACCCACGACTGTCATCGCCCACAACAACTCACGAGCGTTCTTGGTTTATCGAGCATTAGCTTGCCCTCCCCACTGGTGGTGTGAGTGACCCACACTCCAGCTGGAGAGCAGTTATAGCGCGATATTCCCGGCGTGGTTTGAGCTCTTTTCCTTCTACTACCATTTTTCCTTTTTCGCTCTGGCCTAGGGACCTGCACCCTCAAAAGTGTATTCGTCCTGCGGTCCCCCTGTAACTGTTCACCTCCCTCCCAGGAGATTGTGAACACGAAAGGGGGTCGGAGCAAAACCCTCCCCAGCCGAGTCTTTCCAGGAAAACCGTGATCGTGCGGGTCCACCTGGAAAGAGGGTCGCAATCCTTATCCTTCCCAAATAGGCACACTTAGCTCACGTCTATAAGTGAGCAGTCACATACACTAGGAAGTAGGCTTCCCCAATCGGGGCTCCGTGAGAGAAGCTCAGGAACCACTCTACGACCACCAGCCAGTGGGGAGTGCTGCGTACGCCCTCCTAACCGCGATCCCCGCCTGAACCGCCAACCTGACGACCCGAACCACGACAGGCTTCGCACAGAGAAAGCAGACCAGTTACGCGCCTTCAACGAAGCCCTGAAAAGCAGGAACTCTGCCACCACCTCCAACAACTCCACCACCACCACCACCTCCACCACCACCACCACTGCTACCGCTACTGAGGACAATTGGACGAAGGTAGAAAATAAGAAACGCCGACGTGCCCTTTCGGGAAACGATTGCTGTCAAGCAGCCCCCAAGGCACCCATCACCACCACCAGCTCACCTCCAACGACACTGCCAAAATTCCGGATCACGAAAACGGACGCAAAAACAACATATGCCGCCGTCACAGAGATGGAAAAGCAAAACCCACTGGCCAAGTTCTCAGTGCGGCCCAACCTAAAGGGGGAGATGATCGTTCACCCCAAAGACAAGAACTCCGCCACCACCCTCGACACTTACCTACAAAACACCACCACCATTACTTCAACCAAGCTAGACCCCGCCCAGAAACTGATGAAGTCAGTAGTCCTCCGGTACCCAAAGGAACTACCTCTCGAACCCCTGGAGAACCACCCGAAGATCCTAAAAGCCGAGAGATGCTCTCCCCTGTCCGACAAGACGGCCACCACGAAACAAGTCCTCATAACGCACTACGGCTCACCCCCCAGCACCATAGACCTCAAAACCTGGGGGATCTACGAAGTGAGGCCCTTCGTCCCAGAGCCCCTGCGATGCTTCAGATGCCAAAAATACGGGCACCATCAGACAAGGTGCACGTACAGGGAAATCTGCGCATTCTGCGCACAGAAGCACGGCACACAGTCCTGCCTCACCAAGCTGAAAAATGGGGAAAAAATTGCCCCCAAGTGTGCCAACTGCGGGGGCAAACACCACGCCTGGAATCCTGGATGCTCCGAGAGAACAAAGAGGGTCCAGGCAAACCGACCAGCAGCAAGACCGGCCCCCACCGCCTACACACCAGCCCCACCAAGTACCTTCGTGTGGGGAACCCAAAAGCCCAAACAACAAAGACAACCTCCTCAGCCAGTCAACACCCAAAGTGCAG
>NW_024721105.1:0-14079 GCF_018991925.1 Homarus americanus | reverse complement strand
TAAGACTCTCCACTTGTAAAACCCTTTATGGATTTGAAATACCTTCTCGTCTTGACTCCACTAGTACTGTACACACCCTCTCTAGCCTTAGTTTACAGTAATGTTGAAGTATATAATGAAGACTCACAGCTCATGGGTTAGAAAAACAAAAGATGCTTGTTTTATTTATATATTTATTTATAGCTTATTTTAGAATCCCCGAAAGTTAGAACAAAATGGCTGACGGGACTCACAAGCGGGCGATGTTTACAGTATGGACCAAGAATAAAAAATAAATGAAAAATAAAATAAATAAATCGTAAATTGGTGCATTGTTTCTCCAGGGGTAATTATAGAAGTACAAATGTTCTCCAGCAGTGGGTAACGATCATAGCCACGTATAGAGCTTCTAACGCAGGTAGATTGATATAGATGCATTACCTGGAGTTAGTGGGTTACAGGGGCCTCCTACACGATAATATTAAAGGTGTTTTTTCCTTCTGTTAGTGGCACTTGAGGTGTTTAGGTTAGGTTTAATTAAAATGGTTTAGTTATAATAGTTATATTACGATAAGTTAAGTTGAATTTAGAACTTTTGATTTGCATATATCGTGTTTTAGAAGGATTTGTTAGCTAATAAGTTCAATTTGGATAAGTTTAGTTTAATTTAGATCATTTGATTTTACAAGGTCGTATTATAATGACTGGGAACCACATAGAAAACTGTTAGAGAAGTAAATATTTCTACGGCAGTGAATGAGTAAGTCAATAAGTGGTGTATAGAGCTGCTGACGCAACTTAAACGGTATATACTGTACATTATATGTTATCAGAGCTTTCCTGTTGTACGTAACCGCCTCCGTCAAAGTGTCTTACTGGCTCATGTGAAGATTAGCCTCTAGTTTATTTAACCTCAAGATTAACTACACTGGCACTGCCTGACCTGACCTGACCTGACCTACCCTACCCTACCCTACCCTACCCTACCCTACCCTACCCTACCTAACCTAACCTAACTTAACTTCCCAAGTAGCGTTAGGTTAATCATTAGTTGAAATAAGCTGGGAGGGTTAATCTTCAGGTAATCTATCTTAATTAACAATTTGGTCAGGTGAGGCCTTCCTTACCTTACTCGAGAGCAGGAGAAGGAGGACTTGCTAACGTCTACAGATCATCGTCAACCAAGGCAGATATTGAATACCTTTTGTTTACCTTCGTGGCTTAAGAACACATCTTAACACCATAAGACTATTCGCCTCAATACAATAATACAGTAATTGATTATTGTATTCTAATAAAATTTACGGTGTATCTTGTGAACCAGATTTATTGTTTGACCTTAGTGAATGAGAAACTGGTTGAGGTGTATTGTGGTAAACATCCTTAAGAGCAGCTCTGTGTGTTCTTACGACCTCAAAGTAACACAAAAGGTAGCCAATATCTACGCTTGATCAGTCACTTTATGTAGATGTCAATTGTGTCATTTTTCTAGACTTAGTGCCCCCTGGAGGAGAAAGTAAATACAATGTTGATATATTTTGGTCACAACACACACTAGTAGATTATTTTTCCTTTTTAACTAAATAATTAACACTATGAAGCTAACTAATTATATAACTCAAAGATGGTAACCAATATGGCGTCCATATTGTTCACATACTCTATGATAAATAGATGTATTGTCTGTTTAATTTTAGGGAAGAATTTAATTTATAAACTTTTGAGAATCTGGATACAGGAGTTTTGTCTTTGTGTGTGTGTGTGTGGTGATGATGACGCATACTTTCCTCTGCAGTGAAAAAATATCTTGACATTGCAAAGTTTAACTGTAAGCCGAAGGAACGTTTGTAATGTGACTTGTTATGTGAAATTGTAACTTGAAATTCTTTGTGAAAAAATATTTCCCTATAAAGTTTGGCAATAAATAAAGTATTACATCAAGGTGTAACTTGTAGTTCCTTGTGGAGTAATTACCTATGTGGACGATACAGCTACTCCAGGGTGTAAGACCTAGAGTAGAAAGTCTTTAGACCTTACCTGAGGTTGAAAGACTCTTATAGTGGAACGTCTTAGGTATTGAAACTTTAATTACAGTAAATAAAATATAATCTACCTAAACATTCCTTCACCTGGCGACAACTAATGATACAGGTGGTGTAATAGCTCTTTAAAATTCCTCCATTTGATATAATAATGACCACACATGAACTTATAATGTGCAATATCTTGATAACACATTAGCTGCAACATTACACATAGTCCAGTGTATGTGTAGTGAAGGACATCTACCTAAATGAGTTACAGAATGTGGAGTTGAGGCAAAAAAAAGTTGGGACATGTTTGAGATCATCAGTTGAGCCAAACGTTTATACTCAATATTGTTTTAATGGTATTTTAGAGCGACCGAAAAATGTAAACAAAATGGCCGGCTAGGTGACACATACCTTACAAGAAATAAACATGAGAACGAACACACACACACACACACACACACCAGTTTTACCCACATTATCACCAGACTATCGGCATACCTGGTCGGTGGACACCTGCCTCCTCCTCCTCCTCCTCACCTTGCTAATATGCTAATATGCTAATATGCTAATATGCTCTGGTATGTTCCAGTCTATTTAAGATATGCTCCCATCTATCTTAAAGAGCTTATGCTAGGTTGGTCTGATATGCTCCTCAAAGACTATGCTGATATACTCTTGTCATCTGATATGCCATTATATTCATATCACTCTAAAGGATATACTAATATGTTCTGATATGTTGGTATGGTTCTGTCTCTCAGAGGGTGTGCTGATGTACTATAAGAGCATATGGGGTATGCTGATATACTTGGTTATGTAGCTAGGCTCATATCTCTCTTACAGGGTATGCTAATATACCCTGATATGCTTGCATCTATCTCTGAGCGTATACTGGTTGACTGTAATGACATAAGAGATATGCTGGTATGCTTCTAAGGGAATATGTTAACATACTCTAATAATAATTTGAAATGAGGTTAGCTATACCTTAGATTCAGGGGATATACTGATATGATATGAATTAACCTAGAAATATACTGATATGTTCTCAAGGCATTCAGGGGATCTGTTAGTATGCTTCGACATACTTTCGGAACAAGGTAAACTGGACCTTCAGAAGATAGGGTGATATGCTGACATATTCTGATGGATCTAAGAGAGAGTGGAAGACTATGAGAGCTAGTTAATATACTCAGGTATATCCCTTCATGGCACTTGGGATATATGGTAATATACTCCGATGTGTCTCTTTGGATATACTGATATGCCACTAATGGGTCCCCAGAAAGCAGGAGACAAGTTGATCTGCTTCGAGGACACTAATCTGTATAATGATTTTCTCCCTGACTGTTAAGAAGTATACTGGTATATTTCAAATGTTGCTTAGTATTATAGTATACTTTGGGCTGTTCTGAACATATTTCACAGCTGATTTTCAGAAATATATGCTGCTGTCACTGGCTTGTTTATTCCGGAGACATTGATTATACTTTGAGTATGTTGATATGCTTTGTTACCAATCAAGGAATATGCTGATATGTTCTGACACTTTTCAGTGATTACCCTGATATACTTAGATACCTGACAGTATTTATTGGAGTATAGTGTCCTATACTCTGATGTCATTCTAGTGATATGCTGATGAGCTGACATACCGCTTTATGTAACTGTGATATATTGAATCATATACATCCATTCCTCACGCTTAATATATATGATATTCTAAACAATGCTGATATTATTTATGTTATACCCTGATTATATACTAACATACTACAGTGTCATTTATAGTGTATGATATTAAACATTCGGGGTATACTTTGAGGTTATTTAGAGAATATGATGGCAAACGGTGATATACTCTGATGCCATATTTGGTATACACAGATATATTGATATAATTTATATAATATACCGATAGATATAACTAAATATCTGTGAAGTAAATCCTGTACTTTTTGATATACCATTCAGGGTGAAGGTATGCTAATATACCACGATAACACCCGTCTCTCAGCGCTAATATACCCTGATGGCACACTTAACATCCTGGCGCCGGTCGTGGGGTATACTGATATGCTAAAGTCTTCTTCATCTTCTAATATCTCGACTTCAGCTTCGTAAACTGTGATTACTTAAACGTATTTAACGCTCGTTTACGTAACTTTTTTGTAGAATAAATGAATGTATATCCGGGGTTCTTCTGTTTCTTTGTCCATCTGATGTTTGCATCCATGTTGAGGAGAACCACTTAGCAGGGCTCGCATTTTCCCATAATGTGTTACCTCAAGTTCCATAATTTGCACTTAGTGAAGCCACGATATCCCGCGTTATGTTGCCCGTCTTACTTCCTTCTGGGTTATGTGTCTTAGGTTGGTGAAAAAATTAAATTAAGGCTGAATTATTGTTAAATGTTAAGGTATTATAGTACTTGTCTGTCGTGTTGTTAATATAACATAGTTTCACCAGCAGTATGTACTCAAGAGCTTATTAACATCGTTGACGAGTCAGAGCCGCAACACTGAACCAATCTATATGAACATTAACACAAAAAATAAATTGTTACATTACATCGACTATCAAGACATAACTTACAATACAAATTAATAAATAATTGTACCAGGCAGATAAAATATTAGTTACAAAAAATTATGAAAATAGTCTTAATGTTCACGCCAGAACTTACCCCATAACAAAAGCCATACAACATTTTCCCAGTTAAGACTTCGTTAAATACAATCTCAAACTCCTTCTCAGAAACTGTGTGTTGGTGGTGTGCCACGTGTGGTGTGTGTGTGTGTGTGTGTGTCTGTGACAGCACCTTTGATTTATACAAATATTCACCCAAATGAATAACACCAAGTAATTCACCATGTTATTCACGACTCTTAGATCACTTGGCTTGCGTCTCTCAAAAGGTCGAGCCAGGGTCAGCTGATTAAGTAAACACCGCTCACATTAATAGGGACCTGCCACACTTTGCCATAAACAGATAAATTATACCGGGAATTTTCCCCCCACACACTCATCATTGTCACTTTATGTAACTTGCTGACAAAACCCATGACCCTTCAGGCCTTTTACGCCCTTAATGCATGAGTCATAAAGGCAAGCATGAACTCCGCATGCTTCCCAGTTGGGCACTGTAAACGCTTTTGCGCTT
Source organism: Homarus americanus (assembly GCF_018991925.1). Classification (NCBI taxonomy): domain Eukaryota; kingdom Metazoa; phylum Arthropoda; class Malacostraca; order Decapoda; family Nephropidae; genus Homarus; species Homarus americanus. The sequence goes on along the minus strand of NW_024721105.1, from coordinate 8,904 downwards.
CACCTTGCACAGGATGTAAGGGGTGCCCAATAAACTAGCCCCCTCGTGGGCAATCTGTAATCACTACCACTGTCTCGCGGCCCAGAGTAGTAGTTGGACATATCACTAGACAGGGAAATTCACACTTAACACAAGTGTTATCTCAAGGTCATATTCACAACACTTCCCTGGACAGAATTCATAATTTATTTTCTCATATTACATCTGTGTGTATACCTGCTACTAGATAAACAGAAAATGCCAAGAAGTGTTTACATCAAGCGCTGCCACTTAAGAGTTCCAAGAACTAAATTAAAACAATTAGTGTGTGTGTGTGCATGGTGTGAGTCTGCATGGTGTGTGTGTGTGTGAGTGTGCATGGTGTGTGTGTGTGCATTGTGTGTGTGTGTGTGTGTGTATATATGGTGTGTGTTTGTTTGTTTGTATGGTGTGTGCATGGTGTGTGTGTGTATGTGTGTATGGTGTGTGTATGTGTATGGTGTGTGTATGTATGGTGTGTGTGTGTGTGTGTGTGTGTATGTGTGTGTATGGTTTGTGCATGTACGGTGTGTGTATGGGTGTGTGTGATTGTGCATGGTGAGTGTGTGACTGTGTATGGGGTGAGTGTGTGTGTGTGTGTGTGTTTCCATTGCCATGAGGATATCATACAATTCTTAAAGCACTGGTCACATGGGCGCATTTTTTTTTAGCAATTTCTTGCCGGAAAGTTATTTCGAGCAATTTTCGAGAAATTCGAGCAAGTTTTTGAAGCATTTTTATTGACAATCGTGATAGTCAATTTCTTGACTATTTCGAACAAGATTATCGGTTCAAAACCCGGTTAATACCATATTTAATGACAGGAAGCTTATTTATCGAGTATTTACCTTGGCTATATATAACATAGATCAATAACATTATGTATAAAATGCACAAACAGTTTTTTACGACACACTGAGTTTATTATTTGGGTGGTGTTTTGGCGTGTTTGTTTACAAAACACAAGCCCATACAGCCGGTCATTCTCCACACACTAACAACCCTCCCTACTGTAACTACGATAGTTGAACCAGTCTATAGTAAACACTCGTTCCTCCTCCTCGCCAGCCACTTACGAGTCCCCAATAGTTTTTCTTCGCTTTCTCTCATTTCTTTTTAATAATAACAATAATACCAAGGATAGCTGCTGCGTCGTCTGCATTGTTGTTGTGATGTTCCGTCTCCCTTCTACTCGCACAGCGGCGTTAACTTTTTTCTTGCTGTAGTAACTGAACCAAGAGCCACTCGTGTGACCACATTTGGAAGAAATTACTCGTAATTTCTTGCTCCAAATTAATTGCTCATCAAAGGGATCGTGTGACCGTAACTTAAGTCACCCTTTAAGAAAACCTGTAAATACTGATTCACAAAACTTAAGGATAATTTCTGACTTGGAACCATCGGTGTAATGCAGAAAACAGTTATTGTATTCTAAAACCTACCCAAGAAATCTTTTACCCACTTACGATATAATTCATTTCTATTCCATCAATAGATGTTATTTTACTTTTTTTTACGTATTTTTATTTTAGTAATTTATAAACTATTTTCTTTATATACTTCATTACCTTTTAGTGTAATGAAGATAATGAATTACAGAAGGTTTTTATAATTATATTGCGAACAATATTTTTCCTCGCAATAAATAAACAATGACGATGATCTTGTTTACAATATGGAGCTTGATGTCTTACTCCATGTTCGTTTATTACATTTTCTGCCATACCCGACTGTTCTTTTCTTTCTTGTGGTGAAGGTTTTTGACAATTGATATATATATAAAGTTGAGTTAAGAATAATGACTCTGATATTATAGCCATTAGGTCCTGAATAATAAGTGGTGTCTAAGTGAACAAATGTATGATGTCTTCAATTACCAGCGTAGTGTGGGGTAACAGTGGGGGTAACAGTGGGGGTAGAAGCGAAGGGTAGGAGTGAAGGGTGGGAGTAAGGCGTGGGAGTAAGGGGTGGGAGTAAGGGGTGGGAGTAAGGCGTGGGAGTAAGGGTGGGAGTAAGGGGTGGGAGTGGGGTAGGATGGGGAGTTGGGAGTGGAGTTGGGGTAGGGATGGGGAGTGTGGGTGGGAGTAAGAGTTGGGAGTGGAGTTGGGGTAAGGGGTGGGAGTAAGGCGTGGGAGTAGGGCGTGGGAGTGGGAGCGTGGGAGTGGGGTGGGGCAAGGTTGGGAGTACAAGGGAGTTGGGGAGTGAGAGTTGGGGAGTAGGGGCGTGGGGAGTAGGGCGTGGGGAGTGGGGTGGGAGTGGAAGGGTGGGGTAAGAGTTAGAGGAATTAAGGGGTGGGAGTAAGGGTGGGAGTAAGGGGTGGGAGTAAGGGGTAGGAGTAAGGGGTAGGAGTAAGGGGTGGGAGTAAGGGGGTGGGAGTAAGTGGTGGGAGTAAGGGGTGGGAGTAAGGCATGGGAGTAAGGCGTGGGAGTAAGGGTGGGAGTTAGGGGTGTGAGTAAGGGGTGGGAGTAAGGGGTAGGAGTGGGGGTGGGAGTAAGGGGTGGGAGTAAGGGGGTGGGAGCCAGGGGAGTGGGGAGTAAGGCGTGGGAGTAAGGGGTGGGGAGTAAGGTGGGAGTAAGGGGTGCAGTAAGGGGTGGGAGTAAGGGGTGGGGAGTAAGGGGTGGGAGTAAGGGGTGGGAGTAAGGCGTGGAAGTAAGGGTGGGATTAAGGGGTGGGATTAAGGGGTGGGAGTAAGGGGTAGGAGTAAGGGGTGGGAGTAAGGGGTGGCAGTAAGGGGTGGCAGTAAGGGGTAAGAGTAAGGGGTGGGAGCAAGGGGTACGAGTAAGAGGGTGGAAGCAAGGGGTGGGAGTAAGGGGTATGAGTAAGTGGTAGGAGTAAGTGGTAGGAGTAAGGGGTAGAAGTAAGGGGTAGAAGTAAGGGGTAGGAGTAAGGGGTAGAAGTAAGGGGTAGAAGGAAGGGGTGGGAGCAAGGGGTGGGAATAAGGGGTGGGAATAAGGGGTGGGATTAAGGGGTGGGAGTAAGGGGTAGGAGTAAGGGGTAGGAGTGACGAGTAAGAATGTGGGACAAGAGGGAGGGGTAGCAGTGGGGGGTAGGGTTAGGTTACAAACTTCTATTTACTTCATCATCTGTATCCTGCTGGTGATGTTCTCTCTTTAAACAATTTGTAAAATAAATAAATAAATGGTCAGGTGTAAATGGTAAGAATTTAACAGAGTAATACTGAGGTATTACAAGAAAGAACTAAAAACTGTCCACTGTGTGTATCAACATTTTATAAAAGTATTTGTGAAGCTGTAAAATACTTAGATATAAACTTTTAATTCAACTCTGTAATAAAAATAATTGCAATAATGAATCTAAACAAGAAATGAACTGGGTGAAAAAAATCTACAAAATACTAAAAATATAAAAAAGAAGAATTACAGTAAAACCTGAATCATTGTAATAAACATTATTAAACTTTTCGTTGTTATGACCTAAAACAAACAAGGAAGACTCGTCTAGATTTTCGCTCTGTGAATTAACTCCTTGGATCGCTTTTGGGCAAGAGGGGAGTTACTCCGACTTATTCCGTGAAAATATTCCCAACTGTCCATAGAATCCGTTACAGTTTCCTTTATAGTAAGTGACTCACAAATGATTAATATTCCCATTCACCAATACTTTATTATATCAGAGAACAGTGCAGAGATAAGCTGGCCAATGAGCGATGGTCAAAGATAATACAGATTTAATACTGGATTGATAAGTACAGCTATAGTGATTTGTTTCATGTTACAGTAATAATAAACTTTATCAAATGTTATAACTACCAAAGTGTTATTTTCGTGATCGATACCCTGCTGCCAGGATTATAACATCGTTTAAAAGTTCAGTAAAAATATCATGCAGATTAAAACCTAACCTAGTGTATCGTAACCTAACTTAGCCTTTCCTAAGCTAACTTAGACTATCCTAAACTAGCCTAACCTATCCTAATCACACCAAACCTAACCTATCCTAAATTTATATATCATCAACAGATTTATAGATATGTTGGAGAAATAATTATCAAAAGTTTGTTGTCTCTGCAAATGTATTTTTAAAAAAAGAAAATGAAATTAAAACTTTCTAGAGAACTCAATTGTGTCATGAGCGTTGCGGCTTGGTTAGGTTAGGTAACATTAGGTTAGGTTAGATAAGGTAAGGTAAGATTAGGTAAGGTGAGGTAGTGTTAGGGTTAAATACATTTTACTAATTTTGCATCAAAATAATCACGACTGAAGGTATCGGATAAAAAACCTCTGAATATAATTCTTTTTCTGAGAAAAAAATTTCTTTACCACTTATTTTTTGCCCCACTTTTTTTATTAAGTTTGATGAACTTAGATTAGGTTAGGTATTATTTAACTCTGAGTCATGGGTACTTATTGGATACTTGGCAGAATAACTTGTTATAACTTGGTCCTAACAAAGGCGGAGTCTAAGCAAAAATGTTCACTTGACCTCATATTTGGATTTCATTACTGAAGGATATTTACAGCTATACCACATTAATAAGGTCTATCTGCAAGTTTATTCAGTCATAAAAAAAAATATACCCTAAATGTGGACAATAAAAATCTTCTATTTTGGTACAAATTACTTGAAAAGTTGTAAGAAGACAAAAGCTGCATCTCTTCCATAAAGCGAGAAATAGAACAGCCAAGCCTCTTCTTGTCGTAAAAAAAAACTAATATTGTATTTTAGTATGTTGATGTACAAAACATTTTCTTCATTATTCTATGATAAAACAAGTCTAACAAGCATTATTAAAACATATATTATTAATTTTTTTTCATGCAATCCGGAAATAGCGACTACTATATCCAGGTTGATCGTGTTGAGGTCCTGTAAGTTACAGGCTAGATTACGAGCTCACTTACGGAGTTCGATGCCAAATATTTGTTTTGAGAATCCCGATCGGAGACTGTAAGTCCAGTTACTTGGTAAACAAGTAGATACAGTGAAATAAACTGCTGTACCTAAATATTATGTAACTCAAAATATATTCCCAAAACAGCACGTTTACAGATGAAAATAAAAAAAAGCATAAATAATACAAACAAAATCAATTAATATGTTTTTTATTACAGTATTTTTAAATATCAGAAGCGTAGGTTCAGCGCTTCTTTTGTGTCTTTTTCCCGGTGAAGATGTAGTCTCCCCATGGCAGGTACTGGTCCTTTTGTACACGGCAGAAAGTGGTAGTTTCCTTCTTCTTCTTGTTGTTTTGGGTCTTGTTGTTTTGGGTCTTAGTGTGTTTTGTGGTCTGCAGTTTGTTAGATCGGGGGCCCTTCTCCTTCATCTGGCAAGGCTTCACCTCCACCTTAGTCACCTTCGATACAGTGCGTCGGAACACCATTGTGATGTACTGACACTAACAGCTCTCTCACTGAGGTCAAATCAAAATTTGACCATACAGAAAGAATTACGGTTTAATAAGGTTGGAATTTAAAGAAATTGACAACAAAATAAAGCTCTGTTTATCACTATAGTAAAGAGGGATGGTGTTTGTAAAGATGATGGATGGTGTTATAAAATGTAGTGATGATGGATGGTGTTATATGTAGTGATGAAGGATGGCGTTATATTGTAGTAATGATGGATGGTGTTATATGTAGTGATGATAAGAGGGTAATATATGTAGTGATGATGGGTGGTGTTATATGTAGTGATGTTGGATGGTGTTATATGTAGTGATGATGGATGATATTATATGTAGTGATGATAGGATGGTTCTATATGTAGTGATGATGGATGGTGTTATATGTAGTGATGATGGATGATGTTATATGTAGTGATGATAGGTTGGTTTTATATGTAGTGATGATGGATGGTGTTATATGTAGTGATGATGGATGGAGTTATATGTAGTGATGATGGATGATGTTATATGTAGTGATGATGGTTGGTGTTATATGTAATGATGTCGGATGGTGTTATATGTCGTGATGGATGGTTCTATATGTAGTGATGGTGGATGGTGTTATATGTAGTGATGATGGATCGTGTTATATGTAGTGATGATGGATAGTATTATATGTAGTGATGATGATGGATGTGTTATAAGTAGTGATGATGGATGTTATATGTAGTGATGAAGGATGGTGTTAGTGAAGATTGTGAAGTGAGATGTAGTGAAGATTGTGAAGTGAGATGTAGTGAAGATTGTGAAGTCAGATGTGGTGAAGATTGTGAAGTGAGATGTAGTGAAGATGTGAAGTGAAGATTGTGAAGTGAGATGTAGTGAAGATTGTGAAGTGAGATGTAGTGAAGATTGTGAAGTGAGATGTAGTGAAGATTGTAGTGAGATGTAGTGAGATTGTGAAGTGAGATGGTGAAGATTGTGAAGTGAGATGTAGTGAAGATTGTGAAGTGAGATGTAGTGAAGATTGTGAAGTGAGATGTAGTGAAGATTGTGAAGTGAGATGTAGTGAAGATTGTGAAGTGAAATGTAGTGAAGATTGTGAAGTGAGATGTGGTAAAGATTGTGAAGTGAGATGTGGTGAAGATTGTGAAGTGAGATTTGGTGAAGATTGTGAAGTGAGATGTGGTGAAGATTGTGAAGTGAGATATGGTGAAGATTGTGAAGTGAGATGTAGTGAAGATGTGAAGTGAGATGTAGTGAAGATTGTGAAGTGAGATGTAGTGAAGGTTGTGAAGTGAGATGTAGTGAAGATTGTGTAGTGAGATGTAGTGAAGATTGTGAAGTGAGAGGTAGTGAAGATTGTGAAGTGAGATGTAGTGAAGATTGTGAAGTGAGATGTAGTGAAGATTGTGAAGTGAGATGTAGTGAAGATTGTGAAGTGAGATGTAGTGAAGATTGTGAAGTGAGATGTAGTAAAGATTGTGAAGTGAGATATGGTGAAGATTGTGAAGTGAGATGTAGTGAAAGATTGTGAAGTGAGATGTAGTGAAGATTGTGAAGTGAGATGTATTGAAGATTGTGAAGTGAGATGTAGTGAAGATTGTGAAGTGAGATGTAGTGAAGTTTGTGAAGTGGGATGTAGTGAAGATTGTGAAGTGAGATGTAGTGAAGATTGTGAAGTGGGATGTAGTGAAGATTGTGAAGTGAGATGTAGTGAAGATTGTGAAGTGAGATGTAATGAAGATTGTGAAGTGAGATGTAGTGAAGATTGTGAAGTGAGATGTAGTGAAGATTGTGAAGTGAGATGTAGTGAAGATTGTGAAGTGAGATGTGGTAAAGATTGTGAAGTGAGATGTGGTGAAGATTGTGAAGTGATATTTGGTGAAGATTGTGAAGTGAGATATGGTGAAGATTGTGAAGTGAGATGTAGTGAAGATTGTGAATTGAGAAGTAGTGAAGATTGTGAAGTGGGATGTAGTGAAGGTTGTGAAGTGAGATGTAGTGAAGATTGTGTAGTGAGATGTAGTGAAGATTGTGAAGTGAGAGGTAGTGAAGATTGTGAAGTGAGATGTAGTGAAGATTGTGAAGTGAGATGTAGTGAAGATTGTGAAGTGAGATGTAGTGAAGATTGTGAAGTGAGATGTAGTGAAGATTGTGAAGTGAGATGTAGTAAAGATTGTGAAGTGAGATATGGTGAAGATTGTGAAGTGAGATGTAGTGAAAGATTGTGAAGTGAGATGTAGTGAAGATTGTGAAGTGAGATGTATTGAAGATTGTGAAGTGAGATGTATTGAAGATTGTGAAGTGAGATGTAGTGAAGTTTGTGAAGTGGGATGTAGTGAAGATTGTGAAGTGAGATGTAGTGAAGATTGTGAAGTGAGATGTAGTGAAGATTGTGAAGTGAAATGTAGTGAAGATTGTGAGGTGAGATGTAGTAAAGATTGTGAGGAGAACATAAGAACATAAGAACATAAGAAAGTGGGATACTGCAGGAGGCCGACTGGCCCATACAGGGCAGATCCCTTTCACACCCATCCCAGCACTGCCATGTGCCTATCCAACTTCGTCTTGAAGCTCTTAGTGTCTCTGATCCTACTATAGCACTTCGGTAGTTTATTCTACATATTCACAACCTATTACTAAAACCAGTGCAAGCTGCCTATATCCTGAACCTGAATTTATCTAATTTGTGCCATTTGTTCTAGTTATTTCGTTATTATCAGCTTCAGAACATCTTCCATTTTACCCTTGTTAATCCCACTTACCCACTTGTACACCCCTATCATATCTCCCCTAACTCTACGCCTCTCTAATGAATGTAAGCCTAAGCTTTTCAGTCTTTCTTCATATGGAAGGTTTCTAATATTATGGATCATTCTTGTCATTCTTCTCTGTACTCTCTCCAAAGAATCTACGTCCATTCTATAATAAGGACACCAGAACTGAACCGCATAATCCATGTGTGGCCTCACTAATGCTAGGTAAAGTTTCAAGATAACGTCAGCAGTTCTGTTACTCACAGACCTAGATATGAACCCAAGAATCCTGTTTGCCTTGTTGCGAACGCCAATACATTGTTTTCTAGGTTTCAAGTCGTTGCTAACAAATACACCTTGATTTTTTTCACAAACTGAGTTTTCTATTTCCGTGTTACCTAGTTTATACTTAACGTTTGTATTCGTCTTCCCTATCTGTAGTACCTTGCATTTATCACTATTAAAATTCATTTGCCAGTCTACTGACCACTCATGTAAGGTATCTAGATCTCTTTGAATGTGTTCAAAGTCACTGTCTGAATTTATCACTCTCCCCATTTTGGTATTATCTGCAAATTTACTAATCCTACTAGTTATGCCTAAATCAAGATCATTAATGAATATAACAAACAGCAGAGGGCCTAATACAGATCCCTGGGGAACTCCGCTTTTGACCGCACCCCAGTCTGACTTTAATCCATTTATGCTGACTTTTTGTTTCCTACCAGTTAACCATGACCTAATCCATTTTAATACTGATCCACCTATTCCATGTGCTTCTAC
>NW_024721104.1:0-15707 GCF_018991925.1 Homarus americanus | reverse complement strand
GTACCTGGGAGTGAGGTGCACCTGGGAGCAAGTCTGGGATGTACCTGGGAGGCCAGAGGTGCACCCTGGAGTGTCAGAGTGCACCTGGGAGTGTCAGAGGTGTACCTGGGAGTGTCGGAGGTGTACCTGGGTGTAAGAAGGTACCTGGAGGAGCTGCAGAGGTGTACCTGGGAGTGTCTGAGGTGCACCTGGGAGGTCTGGGTGCACCTGGGAGTGTCTGAGGTGCACCAGGGAGTGTCAGAAGTGCACCTGGGAGGCCAGAGTGTACCTGGAGGTCAGAGGTGTACCTGGGAGTCAGAGGGTGCACCTGGGAGTCAGTGCACCGGGAGGCCAGAGGTACCTGGAGTGTCTGGAGGTGCACCAGGGAGGCAGAGGTACCTGAGTGTCCGAGGTGTACCTGGGAGTGTCAAGGTACCTGGGAGTGTCAGAGGTGTGCCTGGGAGGCAGAGGTACTATGCAGTGTCAGAGGTACCTGGGAGGCGGAGGTACCTGGGAGGTCAGAGGGCATTCGAAGCTGGCGGTGCACCATGGGAGAAGTCAGGAGTACCTGGGAGCAGCCAGAGGTGCACCTGGGAGGTCAGAGGGTACCTGGGAGCAGTCAGAGGTGTACCTGGGAGTGTCAGAGGTGCACCTTGAGTGTCAGAGGTGCACCCTGGAACGAGGTGTACCTGGCAGTGCCAGAGGTACCTGGGAGGACAGAGGTGTACCTGGGAGTGTCAGAGGTACCTGGGAGTGTCTGGGTGTACCTGGGAGGTCAGGGGCACCTGGAGAGCCAGAGGTGCACCTGGGAGGCCAGAGGTATACCTGGGAGGCCGAGCTACCTGGGAGGTCAGAGGTGTACCTGGAGGCCAGAGGTGAACCTGGGAGGCCAGAGGTATCCTGGAGTGTCAGAGGTAAGTGTCAGAGGTGCACCTGGGAGGCCAGAGGCACCTGGGAGTGAGAGGCGGAGTATCGGAGGTGTCTGGGAGTGTCAGAGGGTACCTGGCAGCCAGAGGTGGCCTGGGAGGTCAGGTACCTGGGAGTGCTGGGTGTACCTGAGGCAGTGTACCTGGGAGGTCATGGGAGTGTCACGGAGAAACAGGGGAAAGAGGTGCACCTGAGTGTCAGAGGCGTACCTGGGACCAGAGGTGTACCTGGGAGTGTGAGAGGTGTGGAGTGCCGAGGTGCACCTGGGAGTGTGAGAAGTGCACCTGGGAGGCCGGAGGTGCTTGGGGAGGTCGGAGGTGTACCTGGCAGTGTCAGGGTGTACCCAGAAGTGTCAGAGGTGTGCCAGGAATGCCAGAGGAGTGCCTGCGAGTGTCAAAGGTGTACTCTGGAGTGCCGGAGGTGTACCTGGGAGAGAAGGCACCTGGGAGTGTCTGGGTGTACCTGGGAGTGCCGAGGTGTACCTGAGTGTCGGAGGTGTACCTGAGAGTGTCAGGAGGTGTACCTGGGAGTGCCGGAGGTGCACCGGAGTGTAAGTAGCAATGGCAGTGTCAGAGGTGTACCTGGGAGTGTCTGGGTGTACCTGGGAGTGTCAGAGGTACCTGGAGGTCAGGGGTGTACCAGGGAGGTCAGGAGTACCTGGGAGCGCCAGAGGTACCGAGGTCAGAGGCCTGGGAGTGTCAGAGGTGCACTTGGAGTGTCAGAGGTGCACCTGGAGTGTCTGAGGTGTACCTGGGAGTGTCTGAGGTGTACCTGGCAGTGTCTGAGGTGTACCTGGCAGTGTCTGAGGTGTACCTGGCAGTGTCAGCGGTACCTGGGAGGTCAGCGGTGTACCTGGGAGCAGTTAGAGGTGTATCAGGAGTGACAGATGAGTACCCAGAAGTGTCAGAGGTGTACCTAGGAGTGTGGAGAAGTGTACCTGGGAGTGTCTGGGTGTACCTGAGTTTCAAAGGGCACCTGGGAGTGGCAGGGGTGTACCAGGAGTGTCAGTGGAGCACCTGGGAGTGTCAGGAGGTGTACCTGGGAGGTCAGAGCTGTACCTGGGAGTGTCAGAGGTGTATCTGGGAGTGTCGGACGGTACCTTGGAGTGTCAGGAGGTACCATGGAATGTCAGTGGAGTACTGGCAGTGTCAGAGGTGTACCTGGGAGGTCAGAGGTATACCTGGGAGTGTCAGAGGTGTACCTGGGAGGTCAGAGTGTACCTGGGAGTGTCAGAGGTGTACCCTGGAGTTTCAGGGTGTACCTGGGAGGTCAGAGGTACCTGGGAGTGTCGGAGGTGTACCTGGAGGAGAAGTGTACCTGGGAGTGTCGGAGGTTCCTGGGAGTGTCGAAGTACCTGGCAGTGTCAGCGGTGTACCTGGAGCAAGTCAGAGGACTAAGGAATGTCAGTGAAGTAGCTGGGAGTGTCAAAGGTGTACCTGGGAGTGTCAGAGGTACCTGGGAGTGTCAGTGAGCACCTGGGAGGCTCAGAGGTACCTGGGAGGTCAGAGGTGTGCCTGGGAGGCTGGAGGCACTTGGGAGGTCAGAGGTGCACCTGGAGTGTCTGAGGTGTACCTGGGTCTGAGGAGGACCTGGCAGTGTCTGAGGGTACCTGCAGTGTCTGAGGTGTACCTGGCAGTGTCAGCGGTGTACCTGGGAGGTGGCGGGTACCTGGGAGTGTTAGAGGTGTATCAGGGAGTGACAGAGGAGTACCTAGAAGTGTCAGAGGTGTACCTAGGAGTGTGAGAAGTGTACCTGGGAGGTCCGGGGTGTACCTGGGAGTGTCAGAGGTACCTGGGAGTCAGGGGTGTACCAGGGAGGTCAGAGGTATCTGGGAGGTCGGACGTACCTGGGAGTGTCAGAGGTGTACCAGGAATGTCAGGAGCACCTGGCAGTGTCAGAGGTGTACCTGGGAGGCTCGAGGTGATCCTGGGAGGGCCAGAGGTGCACCTGAATGTCAGAGGTGTACCTGGGAGTGTCAGAGGTACCTGGGAGTGTCAGGAGGTATACCTGGGAGGTCAGAAGGTACCTGGAGGCCAGCAGGCACCTGGGAGGCCAGAGGTACCTGGGAGGTCAGAGGTGCACCTGGGAGTGTCGGAGGTGTACCTGGCAGTGTCAGAGGTGTACCTGGGAGGTCAGAGGTGTACCTGGAAGCCAGTGGACTACCAAGAGGCAGTGTACCTGGGAGGCCAGAGGTACCTGGAGGTCAGAGGTGTACCTGGGAGGTCAGGAGGTGTACTTGGGAGTGTCGAAGTGGGGAGTGTAGAAGGTTCCTGGGAGGTTCAGGTGTACCTGAAGTGCCAGAGGTACCTCAGAGGTCAGAGGTACCTGGAGGCCAGAGGTACCTGTCTCCTGCACACCCAGGCACACCTCTGACACTCTAGGCACACCTGACACTGCACACCCCAGACACTCCAGGCACACCTCTAACACCTATACCCACTGACATCCTGTGCACACCTTGACACTCCCAGGACACCTCTGAAACTCCCAGGTACACCTCCTGACACTTCCAGGTACACCCCGACACTCCAGGTACACCCCCGACACTCCCAGCACACCTCTGACACTCCCAGCGCACACCCTCCCACACACCCCAAGCACACCTCTGACACTCCCAGGCACACCCCTGACACTCCAAGGCACTGACACTCCAGGCACACCTCCGACACTTCTGGCACACCTCCTGACACCCCAGGTACACTGACACTCCCAGGTACACTGACACTCCCAGGTACACCTCTGACACTCCAGGTGCACCACAGACACTCCCAGGTACATCCCTCACACTCCCAGGTACACCCGACACTCCCAGGCACACCTCTGACACTCCCAGGTACACCCCTGACACTCTGTCCTCTGACACTCCCCAGTTACACCTTGACACTGCAGGTACTCCACTGGCATTCCTGGACACCTCTGACACTCCCAGGTACACCCGCTGACACTGCCAGGTACACCTCCGACACTCCCAGGTACACTTCACACTCCCAGGTACACTTCTCACACTCCCAGGCACACACTGGACACCCCAGGTACACCTCTGACACACCCAGGTACACCTCCTGACACTCTCAGGTATACCTCTGACACTGCCAGGTACACCAGACACTCCCAGGTACACTTCTCACACTCGCAGGTGCACCTGACACACCCCAGGCCTCCTGACACTCCCAGGTACACCTCTGACACCAGGTACACCTCTGACACCTGAGGCACACCTCTGACACTCCCCAGGCACACCTCCTGACACCCCAGGTACACCTCTGACATCCCAGTGCGGCCCTCTGACACTCCCAGGCAACCTCTGACACCCCAGGCACACCTCCTGACACTCCCCAGGCACACCCGACACTCCCCAGGCACACTTCTACACCCCAGGCACACCTCCGACACTCCCCAGGCACACCTCTGACACTCCCAGGTACACTCCTGACACCCCAGGTACACCTCCTGACACTGCCAGGCACACCTCAGACACTCCCAGGTACATCACACTAGGTGCACCTGACACCCCAGGTACAACTCTGACACTCCCAGGCACCTCTGACACTCCCAGGTACACCTCCGACACCTGCAGGCACCTCTGACACTCCCAGGGCCACCTCTGACACTCCCAGGCATACCCTGACACTCCCCAGGTACACCTCTGACACTCCCAGGCACACCCTGACACTCCCCAGGTACACCTCCGACACTCCCAGGCACACCTCCGACACCCCAGGTACACTCTGACACCCTAGGCACACCTCCGACACCCCAGGTACACCTCTGACACCCCAGGCACATCTCCCACACTCTGGCACACCTTGACACTCCCCAGGCACACCACTGACACTCCCAGGACACATTCTCACATTCCCAGGCACACCTCCGACACCCCAGGTACACCCTGACACTCCCAGGTACATCTCCGACACTCTCAGGTACACCTCTGACACCTCCCAGGTACACCACAGACACTTCCCTAGAACACCTCTGACACTCCCCAGGCACACCTCCGACACTCCCAGGCACACCTCCGACACTCCCCAGGTACACTTCTACACTCCCCAGGCACACCTCCGACACTCCTAGTACACCTCTGGCACCCCAGGCACACCCTGACACTCCCCAGGCACACTCCGACACACCCAGGCACACCTCCGACACTGAAACACTTCTGACACTCCAGGTACACCTCCGACACTCCCAGGCACCTCTGACACCCCAGGCACACCTCCGACACCTCGGGTACACCTCTGACACCCCAGGTACACCACAGACACCCCAGGAACACCTCTCACACCCCAGGCACACTCCTGACACCCCAGGCACACCTCTGACACTCCCAGGCACACTTCTGACACCCAGGCACACCCCTCAGACACCCCAGGCACACATCTGACACTGCAGGGCACCACTGGCATTCCCTGGTACACCTCTGACACTCCCCAGGCACACCCCTGACACTCCCAGGTACACCTCGACACTCCCAGGTACACCTCTGACACCCCCAGGCACACCTCTGACACTCCCAGGCACACCTCTGACACTCCCAGGCACACCTCTGACACTCCCAGGCATACCCTCTGACACCCCATACACCTCTCCTGACACTCCCAGGTACACTCTGACATTCCAGGCACACCTCTGACACTCCCCAGGATCACCTCCTGACACCCTGCACACCTCTGACACAGGCACTCCACTGACATCCTGCACACCCTGACACTTGTACACGTCCGACACTCCCAGACACACCTCTGACACTCCCTGGCACACCCCTGACACTGGCACACCCTGACACCTGCACACCCCAGACACTCCCAGGCACACTTCACACTCCTAGGTACACCCTGACACTTCTAGGTACCTCTGTCACCCCTGATACACCCCAACACTCCCCAGGCACACTGCCACACCCCAGGCACACTGCCACACTGCCAGGCACACCCCAGACACTGCCAGGCACACCAGACACTGCCAGGCACACCCCTCAGACAATCCCAGGCACACCCTCAGACACCTCAAGGTGCACTTGACACCCCAAGTGCACTCTGACCCCAGCCACCTCTGACACCCCAGGCACACCTCTGACACCCAGGCACTCCACTGACACCCCAGGCACACCCTGACACCCAGGTACACCTTGACACCCCAGCCACTTCACTGACATTCCGTGGTACACCTCTGACACTCCCAGGTACACCGCTGACACTGCCAGGTACACCTCGACACTCCCAGGAACACCTGACACTCCCAGGCACACTTCACACTGGCACACCTCCGACACCCCAGGCAACCCTCTGACACCCCAGGCACACCGCTGACACCCAGGGCACACCCCTGACACTCCCCAGGCACACCTCTGACACCCCAGGCACACCCTGACACCCCAGGCATACCCCACACCCCAGGCACACTGACACTGCCAGGCACTCCACTGACATTCCATGGCACACCTCTGACACCCCAGGCACACGTCCGACACCCCAGATACACCCTGACACTCCCAGGTACAGCCTGACACCCAGGCACACCTCTGACACTCCCAGGTACCCACTGACACTCTGGTACACCCCTGCCACTCCCAGGTACCCCTTGAAACCCCAGGCACACCCCAGACACCCCAGGCACACTTCTCACACCCCAGGCACACCCTGACACTCTAGGTACTCATCTGTCACTCCCTGATACACCCCAACACTCCCAGGCACACCGCTGACACCCCAGGCACACCGCTGACACTGCCAGGCACACCCTCAGACACTGCCAGGCACACCCCAGACACTGCCAGGCACACCTCAGACACTCCCAGGCACACCTCAGACACTCCAAGGTGCACCTCTGACACCCCAAGCACCCTGACACCCCAGGCACACCTCTGACACCCCAGGCACACCCTGACACCCCAGGCACTCCACTGACACCCCTGGCACACCCCTGACACTCCCCAGGCACACCTCTGACACTCCCCAGGCACACCCCAGACACCCCAGGCACACCCCCTGACACTGCCAGGCACACACTGACACCCCAGGCACACCTCCGACACTCCCCAGGCACACCTCTGACACTCCCAGGCACACCTCCGACACCAAAGGCACACCTCTGACACTCCCCAGGTACACCCTGACAACCCCAGGCACACCTCTCACACCCCAGGCACACCTCCGACACTCCTACACACCTTGACACTGCAGGCACTCCACTGACATCCCTACACCCTGACACTTCTAGGTACACTGACACTGCCAGGCACACCGACACTCCCCACAAACACCTCCGACACTCCCCAGGCACACTTCTCACACTCCCAGGCACACCTCCTGACACTCCCAGGCACACCTCTGACACCCCCAGGCACACCTCTGACACCCCAAGGCACGCCTCTGACACCTGAGGTGCACCCCTTTCACCCCTGGTTCTCCCTGACACCTCCCAGGCACACCTCTGACACTCCCCAGGCACACCCTTGACCCCCAGGCACACCTCCCAGACACCCCAGGCACACCTCGACACTCCCAGGCACACCTCTGACACCGCCAGGCACACTCCGACACTCCCAGGCACACCTCCGACACCCCAGGTACATCTCACACTCCCAGGCACACCTGACACCCCAGGTACACCTCTGACACTCCCAGGCACACCTCTGACACTCCAGATACACCTCTGACACTCCCCAGGCACACCTCTGACACTTGCAGCACACCTCTGACACTCCCAGGTACACCTCTGACGCCCCAGGCACACCTCTGACACTCCCAGGTACACCTCTACAATCCCTGGCACACCCTGACACCCCCAGCCACCCCAGACACCCCAGGCACACCTCTGACACTCCCAGGTACACCTCTGACACTCCCCAGGCACACCTCTGACACTGCTGGTGGCACTCCACCTGCCCATGTACACCTCTGACACTGCACACGTCCGACACTCCCAAATACACCTTGACACTCCCAGGTACGCCTGACACCCAGGTGAACACCTCTGACACTCAGGCACCACTGACACCCCCTGGCACCCCTGCCACTCCCAGGCACCCCTTGACACTCCCAGGTACACCTCTGACACCCCAGACACCCTCTGACACCCCAAGTACACCTCTGACACTCCCAGGCACACCTCTGACACTCCCAGGCACACCTCTGACACCCCAGGCACACCCCTGACACCCCAGGCACACCCCAGACACTCCCAGGCACACCTCAGACACCCCAGGCACACCTCAGACACTCCACAGCACCTCTGACACTCCCAAGCACACCTCTGACACTCCCAAGCACACCTCTGACACCCCAGGCACAACCTGACACTCCCAGGCACTCCACTGACACCCTGGCACCCCTGACACCCCAGGCACACCTGACACCCCAGGCACACCCCAGACACTCCCCAGGCACACCTCTGACACTCCCAGGCACACTACTGACACCCAGGCACACCTCCGACACTCCCAGGCACACCCCTGACATCCCTGTGCACCACACCAAGGCACACCTCTGACCCCCAGGCACATCCCAGACACCCCAGGCACACCTCACACCCCAGGCACACCCGACACCCCAGGCACACCTTGACACCTTGCTCCCAGGTACACTTCTCACACTCCCAGGTACACCTCCGACACTCCCAGTTACACCTCTGACACTCCCAGGTACACCTCTGACACCCCAAGGTACGCCTCTGACACCTCGAGGTGCACCTTCACCCTGGTTCTCCCGGACACTCCCAGGTACACCTCTGACACCCCAGGTACACCTTTGACACTCCCAGGTACACCCCAGACACTCCCAGGTACACCTCTGACACTCCCAGGTACACCTCTGACACTGCCAGGTACACCTCCGACACTCCCAGGAACACCTCCGACACTCCCAGGTACACTTCTCACACTCCCAGGTACACCTCCGACACTAACAGGTACACCCCTGACACTCCCACGTACACCTCTGACACTCCAGGATACACCTCACACTCCCAGGTACACTCTGACACTCCCAGGTACACCTCTGACACTCCCAGGTACAGCCTGACACTCCCAGGCATACCTCTGACACTCCCAGGTACCTCTGACACTCCCTCCCCTGACACTCCTAGGTACACTCACACTCCCAGGCACACCCCAGACACTCCCAGGTACACTTCTCACACTCCTAGGTACACCACTGACACTTCTAGGTACTCCTCTGTCACTCCTGATACACCTCTAACACTCCCAGGTGAAATCGCTGACACTCCCAGGTACCGGTGACACTGCCAGGTACACCTCAGACACTGCCAGGTACACCTCAGACACTGCCAGGTACACCTCAGACAATCCCAGGTACACCTCAGACACTCCAAGGTGCACCTCTGACACTCCCAAGTGCACCCCTGACACTCCCAGGCACACCTCTGACACTCCCAGGTATACCTCTGACACTCCCAGGTACTCCACTAACACTCCCAGGTACACCACTGACACTCCCAGTTACACCTTTGACACTCCCAGTTACACCTTTGACACTCCCAGCTACTTCACTGACATTCCGTGGTACACCTCTGACACTCCCAGGTACACCGCTGACACTGCCAGGTACACCTCCGACACTCCCAGGTACTCCACTAACACTCCCAGGTACTCCACTGACACTCCCAGGTACACCTCTGACACTCCCAGTTACACCTTTGACACTCCCAGCTACTTCACTGACATTCCGTGGTACACCTCTGACACTCCCAGGTACACCGCTGACACTGCCAGGTACACCTCCGCCTCCCAGGTACACCGCTGACACTGCCAGGTACACCTCCGACACTCCCAGGAACACCTCCGACACTCCCAGGTACACTTCTCACACTCCCAGGTACACCTCCGTCACTTCCAGGTACACCTCTGACACTCCCAGGTACACCATGACACTCAGGGTACACCTCTGACCCTCCCAGGTACACCTCTGACACTCCCAGGTACACCTCTGACACTCCCAGGTACACCTCTGACCTCCCCAGGTACACCTGACACCAGGTACTCCACTGACATTCCCTGGTACACCTCTGACCTCCCAGGTCACGTCGACACTCCCAGATACACCTCTGACACTCCCAGGTACAGCTCTGACCCTCCCAGGTACACCTCTGACACTCCCAGGTACTCCACTGACCTCCCTGGTACCTGCCACTCCCAGGTGCCTTTGGAAACTCCCAGGTACACCCAGACACTCCCAGGTACACTTCTCACACTCCTAAGTACCTGTTCTGCACTCATCTGTCACTCCGTGATACACCTCCTAACACTCCCAGGTACACCGCTGACACTCCCAGGTACACCGCTGACACTGCCAGGTACACCTCAGACACTGCCAGGTACACCTCAGACACTCCCAGGTACACCTCAGACACTGCCCTCAGCCTCCAAGTGCCTCACTCAGGCACACCTCTGACACTCCGAGGTACACCTCTGACACTTCCAGGTACTCCACTGACACTCCCTCGTACACCCTGACACTCAGGCACACCTCTGCCTCTGAAACTGCCAGGTGCACCTCTCCGACACTCCCAGGTGCACCTCCGACACTCCCAGGTACCACTTCTTACACTCCCAAAATTTGCCTCCGACATTCCCATTTTCCAGCCTCCCAGGTACACCTCCGACACTCTGGGTAGCCTCTGACACTCCCAGGTGCACCACTGACACTCCCAGGTGCACCTCTGGCGCCAAGTGCCCACCTCTGACACTCCCAGGTACACCTCCGACACTCCCAGGTACACCTCCGACCTCCCAGGTACACTTCTTACACTCCAGGTACCTGAACACTCTCAGGTACACCTCTGACACTCTGGGTGCACCACAGACACTCCCAAGCTGCTTCTCCACACTCCAGGTACACCTCCGACACTCCCAAGTACACCTCCCCTGACACTCCCCAGGTACCATCCAACCTCCCAGGTACACCTGAACACTCCCAGGTACACCTTTGACACTCGCAGGTGCTCACTGGCGTTCCCTGGTACACCTCTGACCTCCCAGGTACGCCCCAGCACTGCCAGGTACACCTCCGACTTGCTCCCAGGAACACAATCAACCTCCCAGGTACATTTCTCCACACTCCCAGATTGCACTTCTCACCTCTCCCAGAGTACCTGCCCGGCCTCCCACCTCTGACACTCCCGTTGCCTCCTGAACCACCTAGGTACACACCTCCGACACCTCAGGTACACCGCCCAACACTGCCAGGTACACCTCAGGCACTCTCAGGTACAATTCTCACACTCGCAGGTGCACCTCCGGCTTACTCCCAGGCCTGCTTTCAACCTCCCGTCCTCCCAGCCTCCCTAGAGTGCCCATCTGACACTCCAGGCACACCTCTGACACTCCCAGGTACTCACTGACATTCCGTGGTACACTGACACTCAGGTACCGCCTGAACTCCCAGACTCTGTTACTCCCAGGTGCTCACTGGCCTCCCTGGTTTTTACCAGCCACACCAGGTGCACCTCTGGCCTCCCAGGTGCACCCCAGACACTCCCAGGTGCCACCTCTGACACTGCATAGTGCCCGCCTGTACACTCCCAGGTGCCACCACCGACACTCCCAGGTGCCTTGACACTCGCAGGTACTCCTGGCATTCCTGGTACCTCTGACACTCCCAGGTACACCCCAGACACTCCCAGGTACATTGACACTGCCAGGTACCGTCCGGCTTGCTCCCAGGTACCTTCTCACCTCCCAGGTACCTCCGACACTCCCAGGTACCTCCCGACACACCTAGGTACCTCCCACACTCTCAGGTATACGCCCAACACTGCAAGATCCTGAGACGCTCTCCAGGTAGAGTTCTCACACTCGCAGTGCACCTCCGACACTCCAGAGTGCTCCTGACACTCCCAGGTACACCTGACACTCCTGGGTACACCTCTGACACTCCGAGGTGCACTCCTGACACTCAGGTTCACCTGACACTCCCGGGTGCACCTCCCGGCACTCCAGGTGCACCTCTGGCACTCCCCAAGTGCACTCGGCACTCAGATTTTTCCTCCGAGCACTCCCAGGTGCCTCCGACACTCCAGGTACCTTCTTACACTCCCAGGCACACCTCCGACACTCCCAGGTACACCTCTGACCTCCCAGGTACATCTCCACGACCTCTCGGGGTACACCTCCCGGCCTCCCATTTTCTGAACACTCCCAGGCTCCCTTCTCCACACTCCCAGGTACACCTCCGGCCTCCCAAGTACACCTCTGACTTGCTCCCAGGTACACCTCTGACACTCCCAGGTACATAGACACTCCCAGGTACACGTTTGACACTCACAGGTACTCACCCAGCATTCCTGGTACACCTCTGGCACTCCCAGGTACCATGACACTGCCAGGTACACCTCCCGGCACTCCAGGAACACCTCCGACACTCCCAGGTACACTTCACTCCCAGGTACACCTCCAAAACACTCCAGGTACACCTCTGACACACCTAAGTCCCTCCGGCCTCCTCAGGTGCACCATGACACTGCCAGGTAGACCTCCAGACACTGCAGATTCTCACTCACAGGTGCCTCCGGCCTCCCAGGCCTGGCTCAGCCTCCCAGGTACACCTCTGAGCACTCCCTAGGTACACCTCTGACCACTCCGGGTGCACCTCTGACACTCCCAGGTACACCTCCTGACACTCCCAGGTACTCCACTGACATTCCGTGGTACACTGTGACACTCCCAGGTACACCATGAGCTTTGCCAGGTACACCTCCATTGCTCAGGAACATCAACACTCTGGGTACCCTTCTCACACTCCCAGGTGCCTCCGACACTCCCAGGTACCTCTGACCTCCTAGGTACACCTCCTGACACTCCAGAGATACACCTCTGACCTCCCAGGTACACCTCTGGCCTCCTAGGTACACCTCACGATGTCCCAGGTATACCTCCCAGCACTCCCAGGTACACCTCTGGCCTGCCAGGTGCTCACTGACATTCCTGGTACACCTCTGGCCTCCCAGGTACATCCGACTTCTCCCAGATACCTCTTGCCAGGCACACCTCCGACATTTCCCAGGTACACCTCTGACCTCCAGGTACCTCCCGACACTCAGGTACACCTCAGGCACTCCCAGGTGCACACTCTGACACTCCCAGGTACACCTCTGGCACTCCCGTGCACCTCTGACCTCCCAGGTACCTCCGACACTTCCAGGTACACCTCTGACACTCCCATGTGCACTTATTACACTCCCAGGTACACCTCCACACTCCCTAGGTACACCTGACACTCCCAGTGCATCTCCAGGCACTCTCAGGTGCACCTCTGACACTCCAGGTGCACAGACACTCCTGAAACCTTCTCCACACTCCCAGGTACACCTCCGTGCTCCCAAGTACACCTCCTGACCTCCCAGGTACACCTTTGACACTCCCAGGTACACCTCAGACACTCCCAGAATTTTTGCCCCGACACTCACAGGCCCTCCACTGTGGCATTCCTGGTACACCTCTGACACTCCCAGGTACCCGCTTCAAGCACTGCCATGTGCCTCCGACACTCCCAGGTACTTCTCACCTCCCAAATGCACCTCCGGCCTCCCAGGTACCTCTGTCACCTAGGTACACCTCCGGCCTCTCAGGTATACCGCTGACACTGCCAGGTACACCTCAGACACTCTCAGGAGGTACACCGCTGACACTCCAGTTACACCGCTGACCTCCTTAGGTGCACCTCTGACACTCCATGTGCACCTCAGACACTTCAGGTACACCTCAGACACTCCCAGGTACACCACTGTCACTCCCAGGTACACCTCAGACACTCCCAGGTACACCTCTGACACTCCCATGTACACCAATGACACTCCCAGGCACACCTGACACTCCTGGTGCACCTCTGACACTCCCAGGTACACCTCCGATACTCCAGGTACACCCTGAGCCTCCAGGTACACCCCTGACACTCCCAGGTACACCTCTGAAAATCCAGTGCACCTCTATCGCTGGGTATACCCTGACACTCCCAGGTGCACCAATGACACTCCCAGGTCACACGACATTCCCTGGTACCTCTGACACCAGGTACACCTCCGACACTCCCAGATACACCTCTGGCCTCCTGGTGCCTCCCTAGGTGCACCTCTGACCTCCCAGGTACACCCCAGACACTCCCAGGTACACTTCTCACACTCTTCAGGTGCCTTCTGACACTTCTAGGTGCCCTCTGTCCTCCTGATACCTCTAACTCTCCCAGGTACTCCACTGACATTCCGTGGTACCATTGACCTCCCAGGTACCGCTGAAACTCCCAGGTACCTCCTGGCCTCCCAGGTGCTCCACTGACCTCCGTGGTACACCCTGACACTCCCAGGTACACCCAGACACTCCCAGGTACCTCTGACACTTCCAGTGCACTTCTTACACTCCCAGGTTGCACCTCCGACACTCTCCAGGTGCACCTCTGAGACTCTCAGGTACACCTCCGACACTCAAGGTACACCTCTGACCACTCCCAGTACACCCAGACACTCCCAGGTGCCTTCTCACCTCCCAGGTTGCACCTCCGACACCACCCAAGGTACTCCTTTGACACTCACAGGTTGCTCCACTGACATGCCCTGGTGCACCTCTGACACTCCTGGGTACACAGCTGACACTGCCAGGTGCACCTCCGACCTCCCACGAACACCTCTGACACTCCCAGGAACACTTCTCCACCCTCCCAGGTGCACCTCCGAACCACTCCCAGGTACACCTCTGACCTCCCAGGTACCTCTGACACCCCAGGTGCCTTCTGACACTCCGAGGTACACCTCTTTCACTCCCTGGTTCTCCCGTGGCACTCCCAGGTACACCTCTGACACTCCAGGTACACCTTTGACACTCCCAGGTGCACCCCAGACACTCCCAGGTCACCTCCTGACCTCCCAGGTGCACCTCTGACACTCCCAGGTACACCTCTCAGCCTCCCAGATGCTCCTCTGACATTCCCAGGTGCACCTCTGACCTCCCAAGTGCACCTCTGACACTCCCAGGTACACCTCCTGACACTCCCAGGTACACCTCTGGCCTCCCAGGGATGCCTCCTGACACTCCCAAGGTACTCCACTGACATTCCGTGGTACACCTCCTGACACTCCCAGGTACACCTCCGACCTCCGGAACACCTCCGACACTCCCAGGTACCTTCTCAGCACTCCCAGGTACACCTCCGACACTCCCAGGTGCACCTCTGACCTCCCACGAACACCTCTGACACTCAGGATACACCTCTGACACTCCCAGGTACACCTCTGACACTCCCAGGTACCTCTGACACTCCCAGGTGCAGCTCTGACACTCCCAGGTATGCCTCTGGCCTCCCAGGTGCTCCTCTGACACTCCTGGGTACAACCCTGACCTCCCTGGGTACCGCCTGACACTCCCAGGTACACAGACACTCCCAGGTACCTTCTCACACTCCTAGGTACACCACTGACACTTCTGGGTGCTCCTCTGTCACTCCTGATACACCTCTAACACTCCCAGGTACATCCTTGGCCTCTCAGTTACACAGTGACACTGCCAGGTACACCTCAGACACTGCCAGGTACACCTCAGACACTGCCAGGTGCACCTCAGATAATCCCAGGTACACCTCAGACACTCCAGGTGCACCTCTGCAGCCTCCCAAGTGCACCCCTGACACTCCCAGGCACCCCTGCCACTCCCAGGTATCATACAGGCTCTCAAGGTGCACCCAGACACTCCCAGGTACCTTCTCACACTCCTAGGTACACCTCTGACAGCTCCTCAGGTGCTCATCTGTCCTCCGATGCACATCTAACACTCCCAGGTACACGCTGACACTCCCAGG
>NW_024721103.1:0-10946 GCF_018991925.1 Homarus americanus | reverse complement strand
AAGAAGAAGAAGAAGAAGAAGAAGAAGAAGAAGAAGAAGAAGAAGAAGAAGAAGAAGAAGAAGAAGAAGAAGAAGAAGAAGAAGAAGAAGAAGAAGAAGAAGGCTAGATTACGTTAGGCTACGTTCGGTTACGTTAGGCTAGATTAGGTTAAGTTAAGTTAGGTCTAGTCAGGTTACATTATGCATGAAGGTATTCATTTATATGTATATTTATGATCTACAGGGTCGTTTATGGCCAGTCAAAGGCTTCTAGAAAAGATTAATTCATAGAAGTTATCACTAATGGCCAATTATCCCTATTTAGTGTAACATACAGTATATATTAGGTGGAGTTCCGCTTTTATTTGTTTGTTTTCGTATTATTTAAGTCATTTATTTGTTAACATTTAGCTTAGAATAAGTAAATATTATACAAAACAAAACACTGAAAACCTCACAAGTGAATTTGTAACATATAATCAAGTAGAGATAATAATACCAATACCACGTGCTGGTCAAGCTCCGAAAGAGTTGTCCGGGGGTCTAGCTAACCTCTGGTCCGGGCTTGACCAGCACGAAAAATAATAAAAAAATTTTTTTTACTAAACGTGATTTTGGCAACCTGTGGTGTAATAGTCAGCATGCTCGCCTTGCAAGCGAGTGGACCTCTGTTCGATTCCCGGACAGAGTGAAACTATGAGCATTTTTTTTTACGCCATTTGGCTTTCTATTTACCAGTAAATGGGAACCTGGATGTTAATCGATTTGCGGATCTTATTCTGGAATAATGGTTAGCCAGTGCAGTTGCCGAGTTGTCCGGTCTTCTCGAACTATTCATTGAAACTGGGTCATACAACTCGTTAACTTAGGGTGTGGTTGTGGTGTTGGCGACAGATTCTAACACCTTAAACAAATTCACGCCTAGGTTGCTCTAGAGCCGGCCATCCTCGTACACGAAGGGCAACCATTATTGTTACGTGTATAATATTACCATCACTACCACAACCAGCATTATCACTACTATTGTCATCTTCTCAACTATCATCATTCCTTCCCTCTTCCTCCTCCTGCCTCTATATTTTAATAATTATCGTCTCAAAAATTATTATTATCATCATTATTTTTATTATTATTATTACCGTATTATTATTATTATTATTACTAACAATACAACATGTGGCTGCAACAACAGTAGAAATTAGAAATAAGATAAAAAGTTGTATTAAATTAACAATTAAAACACAAACAAGAACCACAGGTACAAGTCGATCAGTTTTTTATCATGAGAGAGAGAGAGAGAGAGAGGGAGAGAGAGAGAGAGAGAGAGAGAGAGAGAGAGAGAGAGAGAGAGAGAGAGAGAGAGAGAGAGAGAGAGAGAGAGAGACCCACCGTTAATAAAGGAACCTTGAGTATCACTCCTATACATTACTGACGAAGAAAAAGTAATAATAACTTTTAGAAAATTCAGAGACCCGCAGACCCACTAACACACAAGACCCGAGCCATTTATCACCACACACTGAAGGACCATGACATACCAACCTGGGGGGTCTTGTGTCTGTCTGTCTATTTATCTATCTGTCTATTTGATATATTCATCTGTCTAAGTGTATGTCCATTTCATTACATATTTATTCGTGTATTTATCTCTGTCTGTCTGCCTGTTTGGTCGTTTATCAAAATTATCAAACAGCAGGTGGAGTGGGGAGGGAGGGAGGGGGAGGGGGATGATTCGCAGTTTCGCCACCTAGTCCATTAAGTTAACCTAACATTAAACTAATGTAACCTAACATAACGCAAAGCTAACCTAACCAAACCAAACCAAACATTAACCTGCCCTATCTTTATAACACTTATCCTAACATTAACCGGATATCATAAAGTTAAGGAGCCATCCCTTGTTTCAACCTAACCAAACCTAACCTAATTAAAACCTAATCTAACCCAATTTAACCTAACGTAACCTAACCTAATTCAATCTAACTTAAACTAGCCTAACCCCCCGTTTAGAGTTAAGGTACTTAATCACCAAGGGAAATATGCGGGGATTCCTAGTCTTCAAGAGATCCCTAACACAACCTAACATCATCATCATCTACTTAATTAATAAAACCTAACTTAACCTAAACTAACCTAACCCTCGGAAGGAGTTAGAAAGGGCTGCGTGCTATCTCTAGGACTGCATAATCACCGATCAAAAATTTATAATGAGAAAAGTTATAAGAAACGATGACGTACTAAAAGTTAATGGTAACGTAGTATCAAATATTCGATATGCAGATGATACCGGTCTGAACTCGGGATAGTGAAGAGACGGTATTAAACTATGATGAACAAGACTAGTGACCAAGACGGTGAATAATGTGGCCTAGGGTTAATGCTGTATATAAAGACGGGAATAATGGTTATTTCTAATGTCAAACCAAATCCTAAAAGATGATGACAGGGAACTTAACCCAGCTGTTATAACCTTTAACGATGGTTTAAGCTATAAATCTTTAAGGACGTTGGTTTAAACAATAACATTCGAAGGACGATAATTAAAGCTAAAAATCCTCAAGAGGTTAATTATTGCATCATCCTGAATGGTGGAAACTATTGTGTATTTTGTAAGTAAACATTATGTGTGATGGTCGACCTACGTGCCCCGCCAGCAGGGAAGACAGCAGTAATGTCCGACACAGTGGTAGGTAAGAAACATTGTCTTGGGTCGTAAGGGCGACGACACCTGCCACAAGTCACACGCCCATCCAAGGACAGGATGAAATGTGTGTGTGTGTCCGGAGAATGGTGGGCGGGGCGCACAGACACGTGTAAGGAGCTTGTAAATAGATCTTTGGCTACGTGTGTGGTGGCCGCCGTGGACACGGGGAAGGGGAGGGAGTGTGGAGACCAGCCGACCTTCACTAATTACGTGAAGAATATATGTGAGAATCTATCGACGTAGTAATAGTCTGTCGGTGGAGTAAGTAAGTAAATGTGTGTGTGATCGGCTGGTGTCGTCGGTGCACCCAAGGCACAGTCAGGGGTCTACCATAAAACACACTGCCAGTACTGGTAATGAGCAGCGTCTGGCCTTCTCCTCACAGTCATAAAACTCCTTCGCCAGACGCATGGTCGCCTTTGACACACAAAAATGCAATCATTCATTAAAACGTAATTGGCTATAAACTTTTGAGTGTAAAATACCCATTTATTGTGAACTTAACAAATTGGTAAATCAGGT
The DNA here is from genome assembly GCF_018991925.1 of Homarus americanus. Lineage (NCBI taxonomy): Eukaryota > Metazoa > Arthropoda > Malacostraca > Decapoda > Nephropidae > Homarus > Homarus americanus. The sequence goes on along the minus strand of NW_024721103.1, from coordinate 7,741 downwards.
GTGTTTATGTAAGCTTGGGTCAGTGGTGTTAAATTTACTGCTGACTAATTATATTATTTTTAAACCAGTATTTATATGTTATTATTACAGTTAAAGTTAAGTCGTTATCATATTTAAAGGTCATCATCATTATCACCATTCATCATCATCATCATGTAAAGGTATTAATAAAAATGAAAAAATACGTAACGTATACCAGAACTAAAACGTTTGCCGGATATATGAACTAAAACATTTGCCGGATATATGAACTAAAACATTTGCCGGATATATGAACTAAAACATTTGCCGGATATATGAACTAAAACATTTGCCGGATATATGAACTAAACCGTTTGCCGGAGATATGAACTAAACCGTTTGCCGGAGATATGAACTAAAACATTTGCCGGATATATGAACTAAAACATTTACCGGCGATATGAAATAAAACATTTGCCGGATATATGGACTAAAACATTTGCCGGATATATGAACTAAAACATTTGCCGGATATATGAACTAAACCGTTTGCCGGAGATATCATATAAAAAACCCTAACTACAGAACCAGTTAAGTGACGTGCCGTGTTATGGACTCTTCCGGAACTGTGATTACAATAATTATTCTCACACGACGCAGTGACGTCACGCGGACAATGGCGGAGAACAGCTGACGTCGACTGTTATTACTGTATAACTGAATACGTGTAATACCATTGAGAAGAGAAGAGAAGAGAAAAATCATTAACAACAGGTACCAAACAAAACTCACTAGCCCATTGCATGTTCCCGCCGCCTATACAGTAGATCAACATAGGTAATTATCCATTCATATAAACATTGGTGGCCGCTCCTTCACCCGGACTTATACGGCAATTCATTTGATTTATTTCCCAGTCTGACCAGTGGCTGTCCAGTAGTCTCTTAAAGTATAAACATGCTCAGGATTCAAAGTGTACTTGTATCTGTCCTATTAAGTGTACTTGTATCTGTCCTGTTAAGTGTACTTCTATCTGTCCTGTAAATGTACCTGTATCTGTCCTTTTAAGTGTACCTGTATTTGTCCTGTTAAGTGTACTTGTATCTGTCCTGTTAAGTGTACCTGTATCTGTCCTGTTAAGTGTACCTGCATCTGTCCTGTTAAGTGTACCTGTATCTGTCCTGTTAAGTGTACTTCTATCTGTCTTGTTAAGTGTACTTGTATCTGTCTTGTTAAGTGTACCTGTATCTGTCCTGTTAAGTGTACCTGTATCTGTCCTGTTAAGTGTACCTGCATCTGTCCTGTTAAGTGTACTTGTATCTGTCCTGTTAAGTGTACTTGTATTTGTCCTGTTAAGTGTACTTGTATCTGTCCTGTTAAGTGTACTTGTATCTGTCCTGTTAAGTGTACTTGTATCTGTCCTGTTAAGTGTACTTGTATCTGTCCTCTTAAGTGTACCTGTAACTGTCTTGTTAAGTGTACCTGCATCTGTCCTGTTAAGTGTACTTGTATCTGTCCTGTTAAGTGTACCTGCATCTGTCCTGCAAAGTGTACCTATATCTACCCTGTTAAGCGTACTTGTATCTGTCCTCTTAAGTGTACCTGTATCTGTCCTGTTAAGTGTACCTGCATCTGTCCTGTTAAGTGTACCTGCATCTGTCCTGTTAAGTGTACTTGTATCTGTCCTGTTAAGTGTACCTGCATCTGTCCTGTAAAGTGTACCTATATCTACCCTGTTAAGTGTACTTGTATCTGTCCTGTTAAGTGTACTTGTATCTGTCTTGTTAAGTGTACCTGTATCTGTCCTGTTAAGTGTACTTGTATCTGTCTTGTTAAGTGTACCTGTATCTGTCCTGTTAAGTGTACCTGTATGTGTCTTGTTAAGTGTACCTGTATCTGCCCTGTTAAGTGTACTTGTATCTGTCCTGTTAAGTGTACCTGTATCTGTTCTGTTAAGTGTACTTGTATCTGTCCTGTTAAGTGTACCTGTATCTGTCCTGTTAACTGTACTTGTATCTGTCCTGTTAAGTGTACTTGTATCTGTCCTGTTAAGTGTACTTGTATCTGTCCTCTTAAGTGTACCTGTATCTGTCCTGTTATGTACCCATCTGTCCTGCTTAAGTGTACCCATATCTACCTTAAGCGCGTACTTGCATCTGTCCTGTTAAGTGTACTTGTATCTGTCCTCTTAAGTGTACTTGTATCTGTCCTGTTAAGTGTACTTGCATCTGTCCTGTTAAATGTATTTGCATTTGTCCTGTTAAGTGTACTTGTATCTGTCCTGTTAAGTGTACTTGCATTTGTCCTGTTAAGTGTACTTGTATCTGTCCTGTTAAGTGTACTTTTATCTGTCCACTTAAGTGTACCTGTATCTGTTCTGTTAAGTGTACCTGCATCTGTCCTGTTAAGTGTACGTGTATCTGTCCTGTTAAATGTACCTGTATCTTTCCTGTTAAGTGTACTTGTATCTGTCCTCTTAAGTGTACCTGTATCTGTCCTGTTAAGTGTACCTGCATCTGTCCTGTTAAGTGTACGTGTATCTGTCCTGTTAAGTGTACTTGTATCTGTCCTGTTAAGTGTACTTGTATCTGTCCTGTTAAGTGTACTTGTATCTTTCCTCTTAAATGTACCTGTATCTGTCCTGTTAAGTGTACCTGCATCTGTCCTGTTAAGTGTACCTATATCTACCTTGTTAAGTGTACTTGTATCTGTCCTGTTAAGTGTACCTGCATCTATCCTGTAAAGTGTACCTATATCTACCCTGTTAAGTGTACTTGTATCTGTCCTCTTAAGTGTACCTGTATCTGTCTTGTTAAGTGTACCTGCATCTGTCCTGTTAAGTGTACCTATAACTACCCTGTTAAGTGTACCTGTATCTGTCCTGTTAAGAGTGCCTGTATCTGTCCTGTTAAGTGTACTTGTATCTGTCTTGTTAAGTGTACCTGTATCTGTCCTGTTAAGTGTACTTGTATCTGTCTTGTTAAGTGTACCTGTATCTGCCCTGTTAAGTGTACTTGTATCTGTCCTGTTAAGTTACTTGTATCTGTCTTGTTAAGTGTACCTGTATCTGTCCTGTTAAGTGTACTTGTATCTGTCTTGTTAAGTGTACCTGTATTTGTCCTGTAAAGTGTACCTGCATCTGTCCTGTAAAGTGTACCTGCATCTGTCCTGTTAAGTGTACGTGTATCTGTCCTGTTAAATGTACTTGTATCTGTCCTGTTAAGTGTACTTGTATCTGTCCTATTAAGTGTACATGTATTTGTCCTGTTAAGTGTACTTGTATCTGTCCTGTTAAGTGTACCTGTATCTGCCCTGTTAACTGTACTTGTATCTGTCCTGTTAAGTGTACTTGCATCTGTCCTGTGAAGTGTACTTGTATCTGTCCTCTTAAGTGTACCTGTATCTGTCCTGTTAAGTGTACCTGCATCTGTCCTGTTAAGTGTACCTGTATCTGTCCTGTTAAGTGTACCTGTATCTGTCCTGTTAAGTGTACCTGCATCTGTCCTGTTAAGTGTACTTGTATCTCTCCTGTTAAGTGTACTTGTATCTGTCTTGTTAAGTGTACCTGCATTCATCCTGTTAAGTGTACTTGCATCTGCCCTGTAAAGTGTACCTGTATCTGCCCTGTTAAGTGTGTACTTGGTATTCGTCCTGTTATGTACTTGTATCTGTCCTGTTAAGGTACTTTGTATCTGTACTGTTAAGTGTACTTGCATTCGTCTTGTTAAGTGTACCTGTAGTATCTGTCCCAGTTAAGCGTACCTGTATCTGTCCTGTTAAGTGTACTTTGCATCTGTCTACAGTACCTGTATCTTCGCCCTGTTAAGTGTACTTGCATCTGTCCTGTTATGTACTTGTATGTCCTGTTAAGTGTACCTGTATCTGTCCTGTTAAGTGTACCTGTATCTGTCCTGTTAAGTGTACTTGTATCTGTGTTGTTAAGTGTACCTGTATCTGCCATGTTAAGTGTACTTGTATGTCCTGTTAAGTGTACCTGTATCTGTCCTGTTAAGTGTACTTGTATCTGTCCTGTTAAGTGTACCTGCATCTGTCCTGTTAAGTGTACTTGTATCTGTCTTGTTAAGTGTACCTGTATCTGTCCTGTTAAGTGTACTTTTATCTGTCCTGTTAAGTGTACCTGTATCTGTCCTGTTAAGTGTACTTGTATCTGTCCTGTTAAGTGTACCTATATCTGTCCTGTTAAGTGTACCTGTATCTGTCCTGTAAGTGTACTTGTATCTGTCCTGTTAAGTGTACCTGTATCTGTCCTGTTAAGTGTACTCGTATCTGTCCTGTTAAGTGTACTTGTATCTGTCCTGTTAAGTGTACCTGTACCTGTCCTGTTAAGTGTACCTGTATCTGTCCTGTTAAGTGTACTCGTATCTGTCCTGTTAAGTGTACCTGTATCTCCTGTTATGTGTACCTGTATCTGTCCTGTTAAGTGTACTTGTATCTGTCCTGTTAAATGTACTTGCATTTGTCCTGTTAAGTGTACTTGTATCTGTCCTGTTAAGTGTACTTGTATCTGTCCTGTTAAGTGTACTTGTATCTGTCCTCTTAAGTGTACTCGTATCTGTCCTGTTAAGTGTACTCGTATCTGTCCTGATAAGTGTACCTGTACCTGTCCTGTTAAGTGTACTTGTATCTGTCCTGTTAAATGTACTTGCATTTGTCCTGTTAAGTGTACTTGTATCTGTCCTGTTAAGTGTACTTGTATCTGTCCTGTTAAGTGTACTTGCATTTGTCCTGTTAAGTGTACTTGTATCTGTCGTGTTAAGTGTACTTGTATCTGTCCTGTTAAATGTACTTGCATTTGTCCTGTTAAGTGTACTTGTATCTGTCCTGTTAAGTGTACTTGTATCTGTCCTGTTAAGTGTACCTGTACCTGTCCTGTTAAGTGTACCTGTATCTGTCCTGTTAAGTGTACTCGTATCTGTCCTGTTAAGTGTACCTGTATCTCCTGTTATGGGTACCTGTATCTCCTGTTAAGTGTACCTGTATCTGTCCTGTTAAGTGTACTTGTATCTGTCCTGTTAAATGTACCTAAATCTACCCTGTTAAGTGTACTTGTATCTGTCCTGTTAAGTGTACTTGCATCTGTCCTGTTAAGTGTACTTGTATCTGTCTTGTTAAGTGTACCTGTATCTGTCCTGTTAAGTGTAATTGCATCTGTCCTGTTAAGTGTACTTGTATCTGTCCTGTTAAGTGTACTTGTATCTGTCATGTTAAGTGTACTTGTATCTGTTCTGTTAAGTGTAATTGCATCTGTCCTGTTAAGTGTACTTGTATCTGTCCTGTTAAGTGTACCTTTATCTGTCCTGTTAAGTGTACCTGTATCTGTCCTGTTAAGTGTACTTGTATCTGTCTTGTTAAGTGTACCTGTATCTGCCCTGTTAAGTGTACTTGCATCTGTCCTGTTAAGTGTACTTGTATCTTCCCTGTTAAGTGTACTTGCGTCTGTCCTGTTAAGTGTACTTGTATCTGCCCTTTTAAGTGTAATTGCATCTCTCCTGTTAAGTGTACCTGTATCTGCCCTGTTAAGTGTACCTGTATCTGTCCTGTTAAGTGTACTTGTATCTGTCCTGTTAAGTGTACCTGTATCTGTCTTGTTAAGTGTACCTGTATCTGTCCTGTTAAGTGTACTTGTATCTGCCCTGTAAAGTGTACCTGTATCTGCCCTGTTAAGTGTACTTGTATCTGTCCTGTTAAGTGTACTTGTATCTGTCCTGTTAAGTGTACTTGTATCTGTACTGTTAAGTGTACCTGTATCTGTCTTGTTAAGTGTACCTGTATCTGTCCTGTTAAGTGTACCTGTATCTGTCCTGTTAAGTGTACTTGTATCTGTCTTTATGTACTATCCATGAAAATTGCATCTTCCCTATATGTACTCTTATGTCTGTCCTGTTATGTACTTCTATCTGCCCTTTATGTAATTGCATCTCCTGTTAAGTGTACCTGTATCTGCCATGTTATGTACTTGCATCTGTCCCGTTATGTACCTTGCATTCGTCCTGTTAAGTGTACTTGTATCTGTCCTGTTATGTACTCTCCTGCATCTGTCCTGTTAACTGTACCTGTATCTGTCCTGTTAAGTGTACTTGCATCTGCCCTGTTAAGTGTACCTGTATCTGCCCTGTTAAGTGTACTTGTATCTGTCCTGTTAAGTGTACTTGTATCTGTCCTGTTAAGTGTACCTGTATCTGTCCTGTTAAGTGTACTTGCATCTGTCCTGTTTAGTGTACTCGTATCTGTCCTGTTAAGTGTACTCGTATCTGTCCTGTTAAGTGTACCTGTACCTGTCCTGTTAAGTGTACTTGTATCTGTCCTGTTAAATGTACTTGCATTTGTCCTGTTAAGTGTACTTGTATCTGTCCTGTTAAGTGTACTTGTATCTGTCCTGTTAAGTGTACTTGCATTTGTCCTGTTAAGTGTACTTGCATCTGTCCTGTTAAGTGTACTTGTATCTGTCCTGTTAAGTGTACTTGCATTTGTCCTGTTAAGTGTACTTGTATCTGTCCTGTTAAGTGTACTTGTATCTGTCCTGTTAAGTGTACCTGTATCTGTCCTGTTAAGTGTACTTGTATCTGTCCTGTTAAGTGTACTTGTATCTGTCCTGTTAAGTGTACCTCTATCTGTCCTGTTAAGTGTACTTGTATCTGTCCTGTTTAGTGTACATGTATCTGTCCTGTTAAGTGTACCTGTATCTGTCCTGTTAAGTGTACTTGTGTCTGTCCTGTTAAGTGTACTTGTATCTGTCCTGTTAAGTGTACCTGTATCTGTCCTGTTAAGTGTACTCGTATCTGTCCTGTTAAGTGTACTTGTATCTGTCCTGTTAAGTGTACCTGTACCTGTCCTGTTAAGTGTACCTGTATCTGTCCTGTTAAGTGTACTCGTATCTGTCCTGTTAAGTGTACCTGTATCTCCTGTTAAGTGTACCTGTATCTGTCCTGTTAAGTGTACTTGTATCTGTCCTGTTAAATGTACTTGCATTTGTCCTGTTAAGTGTACTTGTATCTGTCCTGTTAAGTGTACTTGTATCTGTCCTGTTAAGTGTACTTGTATCTGTCCTCTTAAGTGTACTCGTATCTGTCCTGTTAAGTGTACTCGTATCTGTCCTGATAAGTGTACCTGTACCTGTCCTGTTAAGTGTACTTGTATCTGTCCTGTTAAATGTACTTGCATTTGTCCTGTTAAGTGTACTTGTTTCTGTCCTGTTAAGTGTACTTGTATCTGTCCTGTTAAGTGTACTTGCATTTGTCCTGTTAAGTGTACTTGTATCTGTCCTGTTAAGTGTACTTGTATCTGTCCTGTTAAATGTACTTGCATTTGTCCTGTTAAGTGTACTTGTATCTGTCCTGTTAAGTGTACTTGTATCTGTCCTGTTAAGTGTACCTGTACCTGTCCTGTTAAGTGTACCTGTATCTGTCCTGTTAAGTGTACTCGTATATGTCCTGTTAAGTGTACCTGTATCTCCTGTTAAGGGTACCTGTATCTCCTGTTAAGTGTACCTGTATCTGTCCTGTTAAGTGTACTTGTATCTGTCCTGTTAAATGTACCTAAATCTACCCTGTTAAGTGTACTTCATATCTGTCCTGTTAAGTGTACTTTATATCTGTCCTGTTAAGTGTACTTGTATCTGTTCTGGTTAAGTGTACCTGTATCTGTCCTGTTAAGTGTAATTGCATCTCTCTCCTGTTAAGTGTAATTTTGTATTCGTCCTGTTATGTACTTTGTATCTGTCATGTTATGTACTTTAGTATCTGTTCTGTTATGTACTACA
>NW_024721102.1:0-15049 GCF_018991925.1 Homarus americanus | reverse complement strand
TGTATAGGTGTAGGCCGTCTTCATTTGTGGGGCTTGCTGAGCTTAGGAAGGGATGATGTGCGTTGAAATCCCCTCCTATGAGTGTGGCGTGGTCAGCGGCCGAAGCAAATAATTGAGTAACCTCCAGTGAGCCCCTTGGGTTCTTGTAGATGTTGTGAACAGTTAATTCCCGTTCTTGGAGGGTTACTTTGACGGCCTGTGTCTCGATGTTTTCCCCACATGGAAATTGCTGCGTGACATCGGCGGAGGGTATGCTTGACTTGACCAAGATCATACATCCTCTTGTTGACGCCTGCGTGAAATGCCTCCTGTATGTCTTGTAACCGCTGAATTTGAAACAGTGGTGTTCTTGTAGAAGTGTTTCTTGTAGGAGTATGATGTCAAGCTTGTCCTTGGCTGCTGCTGCTTGTAGGAGGTGTTTCTTGTTTTTGATGCCCTGAGCATTCCATGTTAGGATGTTCAGGGTGCTGACGTTTTCCACCACTGTTTCATCGGGGACTTCTGGTGGTCCTCGATGGAGATGTCCAAGTTCGATTCCAACTGAATCAGGTCCATGTCTTCGTGTTCTGTGGTTTTTGCCTTCTGGGCCGTGGTTCGGTTCAGGGGAGTTGAAACGTCCAGTTTCTTTCTGGGAGCTGTCGGTATCTTGGGAGCTGTCGGTGTCTTGGGAGCTGTCGGTGTCTTGGGTTCTCTGGTGGCCTTCTTCGGTGTAGAGTGTACCTCGGCTGTTACTCGTGTGCGGACCGGCGTGGCTTCCTCCACTGAGGTGGCTGGAGCTGTGGCGACTTGCCCGAGGACGCTCCCCATGAGTATTTGGAGCTGTGTGGGTTGGATCTTGTGGCCCAGTAGTCCGGCTAGGCCCTCCGCGAAGGTCGTCAGTACATTGGCTAGGTCTGATATGTGTATCATTCCTTCTGGTGCCTTGGTGTGTGCTTCTTTTGTCTTTCTCGTGGTTGTCGTTCTCTGCTGCTTGGGTGGCTGAGGTGTGGCTGTAGTGAGGCCAGGAAACTGGGCTGCACTTTGGGTGTTGACTGGCTGAGGAGGTTGTCTTTGTTGTTTGGGCCTTTGGGTTCCCCACACGAAGGTACTTGGTGGGGCTGGTGTGTAGGCGGTGGGGGCCGGTCTTTCTGCTGGTCGGTTTGCCTGGACCCTCTTTGTTCTCTCGGAGCATCCAGGATTCCAGGCGTGGTGTTTGCCCCCGCAGTTGGCACACTTGGGGGCAATTTTTTCCCCATTTTTCAGTTTGGTGAGGCAGGACTGTGTGCCGTGCTTCTGTGCGCAGACTGCGCAGATTTCCCTGTACGTGCACCTTGTCTGATGGTGCCCGTATTTCTGGCATCTGAAGCATCGCAGGGGCTCTGGGACGAAGGGCCTCACTTCGTAGGTCCCCCAGGTTTTGAGGTCTATGGTGCTGGGGGGTGAGCCGTAGTGCGTTATGAGGACTTGTTTCGTGGTGGCCGTCTTGTCGGACAGGGGAGAGCATCTCTCGGCTTTTAGGATCTTCGGGTGGTTCTCCAGTGGTTCGAGAGGTAGTTCCTTTGGGTACCGGAGGACTACCGACTTCATCAGTTTCTGGGCGGGGTCTAGCTTGGTTGAAGTAATGGTGGTGGTGTTTTGTAGGTAAGTGTCGAGGGTGGTGGCGGAGTTCTTGTCTTTGGGGTGAACGATCATCTCCCCCTTTAGGTTGGGCCGCACTGAGAACTTGGCCAGTGGGTTTTGCTTTTCCATCTCTGTGACGGCGGCATATGTTGTTTTTGTGTCCGTTTTCGTGATCCGGAATTTTGGCAGTGTCGTTGGAGGTGAGCTGGTGGTGGTGATGGGTGCCTTGGGGGCTGCTTGACGGCAATCGTTTCCCGAAAAGGCACGTCGGCGTTTCTTATTTTCTACCTTCGTCCAGTTGTCCTCAGTAGCGGTAGCAGTGGTGGTGGTGGTGGAGGTGGTGGTGGTGGTGGAGTTGTTGGAGGTGGTGGCAGAGTTCCTAGTTTTCAGGGCTTCATTGAAGGCGCGTAACTGGTCTGCTTTCTCTGTGCGAAGCCTGTCGTGGTTCGGGTCGTCAGGTTGGCGGTTCAGGCGGGGATCGCGGTTAGGAGGGCGTACGCGCTCCATAACCGGGTTTTTTTATTTTTTTTTTATTTTTTTTTTTATCCTACCTATTCCGGTTGAGTAAATAGCAAAGGAATTACAGCACTCCCCACTAGCTGGTGGTCGTAGAGTGGTTCCTGAGCTTCTCTCCCGGAGCCCCGATTGGGGAAGCCTACTTCCTAGTGTATGTGACTGCTCACTTATAGACGTGAGCTAAGTGTGCCTATTTGGGAAGGATAAGGATTGCTACCCTCTTTCCAGGTGGACCCGCACGATCACGGTTTTCCTGGAAAGACTCGGCTGGGGAGGGTTTTGCTCCGACCCCCTTTCGTGTTCACAATCTCCTGGGAGGGAGGTGAACAGTTACAGGGGGGACCGCAGGACGAATACACTTTTGAGGGTGCAGGTCCCTAGGCCAGAGCGAAAAAGGAAAAATAGTAGTAGAAGGAAAAGAGCTCAAACCACGCCGGGAATATCGCGCTATAACTGCTCTCCAGCTGGAGTGTGGGTCACTCACACCACCAGTGGGGAGGGCAAGCTAATGCTCGATAAACCAAGAACGCTCGTGAGTTGTTGTGGGCGATGACAGTCGTGGGTGGTCCGGTCCGGGAAGATGGCCAACAATGGCACAAGGGAGAGGGCGGTCTTCAAAGTTCCGGGTCCAGCAGGAGGTCTTGTTGAGAGGTCTTCTTCGTTCAGGAGCGATGTGATAAGTGGGCGGCCCGGTTGTTGTTGTTGTTGTATAGATTGTCGGACCGTAGTCCGACACGGGCCTTTGCCTATAGGCGGCCCGTTTGGTGGTTCCGGCTGGAGCTCCAGGAGCAGCCAGACCGGATTGGGATTGGAGGTGGTCCCACCTGCAGATTGGAGGGATACTGCAGGTTGCAAGTGTGAGCGGACCCCCGATCAGTGGACGCTTACCACCGGCCCCCACTCTTGGACGTGGTCAGCCTCGGAGTGGCGCGCCCCCCGAACTGGGGTCCGCACTTGCTGGGAGAGGATGCTTTCTAAGCTATCTGGGTGGTGGGTATCGTGTGATGACCCGGAGTAGGTGGTGAATGTGGTCTGTGTGGGCCTTTCGGGTTAGAGTGGCCGCTGGTGTTGTGTGTGTTTCTTGGGAGATTTGAGTTCTGTCTCGGAGGCTTTGTGTGACCTCGCAATCGAGGAGATAGTGTTCAAGTGGGTTGGCTGCTGGCTCCTGACAGTAGGTGCATTCCGTGACGTCATTTCCTATCATCTGCCAGGAGCACTTGTACCCTAGTCGTAGTCGGTGAAGGCTGACTTGGGTTTGTCTTGGAGTTTTCTTGTCTGCGAAAGGTGGTTCCCCTTTTGTGGCCGCCAGGTACCATTTGGCTGATTGGGAACCAGCGTTGAGTGCATGAAGGAAGCTCTTTTTGATGTGGAGCTTGGTAGTCTTTCTGAGGTGATTCTTGATCTGTTGCACACTTGCTGGAACTTGGATGTGTACGCTACTGGAACGTGTAGCTGCCTTGGCTGCTTCGTCTGCCACGTCGTTTCCTCCGATCCCTACATGACTGGGAATCCAGTGTAAGACGACTGGTCGGTTTTGGTTTTGGAATTCCTGTAGCTGTGCGAGGATCGAGGTGATGATGTGGACGTTGTCTCTTGGTTGACTGTGTTGCAGCGCTTGCATGGCCGATTTCGAGTCCGTGTGAATTATGACGGACTTGTTGTGTTGTGTTGCAGCGTGTTGTAGGGCCTTTGAGATTGCTACCAGTTCTGTTTGTAGGGTGGAGCAGTCGTTGGACAGTCTCCATTTGAGGGTCTGACCTTGGGTGTAGAAGGCCGCTCCGGATCTGTGATGTTTTGGGTCCACCGAGCCGTCTGTGAAGTATGATGCTGCATCAGCCGGTGTCTCGGTGGCTATGGCTTGGAGAGTTATTTTTTGAGGTCCTCCTTCTGGAGGTTGGCTTTACTATCGCCGAGGTCGGTGAATTTGAGTGTGGCTGGTGGAGGGCTCCATGGTGGAGGAACAGTGTAACCATTGTCTCGTGTGTCTTGGTTGTTCTTGACGAGTGTTTCTGCTTGCAGGTGTCGGATGACCTCGCTTGCCTCGTGCGACCAGGTGGCCCCTCGCACTCTGTGGTCGAGGTGGAGGGAGGCGCTGATTCGAATCTTGGCAACTGTGGGCTTGTCTGCTCTACAGATTTTGGCGAGGAGACCGGCTGTCACCTGCTTGACTCGTACTGCCAGGGGTGGTAGTTCGGTTTCCATTTGCAGATTGCAGATTCTGGTCCACATGGGTGCTCCGAGCATGGTCCTGAGAGCATTGTTTTGAATGACTTCTAGCTTAGCTATTTGGTCTTCTCTCAGTCCAATGAGTGCTGGAGCACTGTAATCTACCAGCGATCTGATGGCGGCTGTGTAGTAGGCTTTGAGCACATGAAGGTTTGCTCCTGCGGATTTGCTGGTGAGCGACCTCATTATATTGTGTCTGCTCTTCGTCCTGTGCCTGAGATACTCGAGTTGCGGCTTGAAGGTGAGTTTCTGGTCAAACCAGATTCCAAGACACTGGTGGGCGTTGGTCCAGACTACCGGCGTGTTTTGTATGGAGAGCAACTTGTCTGGTGTGTCTGTGCAGATGGCCATCGCTTTCGACTTGGCTGGATTTATCTTGAGTCCAAGTCTGTTGCACTCCTCTTCTATAAGTTGGAGTGCGTGTTGCGTGTTGGCTAGTCTGTTTGATCCTCTTACTATAAGCTGTAAGTCGTCTGCATAGCATAGGAGCTTGGCTGTTTGTCTGAAAGGAAGTTTGACTAGATTTTCCATCAGGACATTGAACAGCATTGGACTGAGGATGCCTCCTTGTGGGGTTCCGTTTTCATGGACCCTGTAGCTTGAGGTTGCTCCCTGAAAGCGTACTCGTGCTTCTCTCTGTGTGAGGTAGTTCTGGATCCACCCCAGCAACCTTCCTTTGACGCCTTTTTTAGCGAGCGTAGTTGTAATGGCCAAAGGATTTGCTAGTTCGAAGGCTTTCTCCAGGTCGAGGAAGACCACCAGAGCTGGTTTGTTGTCCACTGTGCTGAGTATCTCGGCGATGTTGTTGCCTGTGCCGGTGTTCTCGGTGTAAGCAAAGATGTGAGGGTGTGGGCTGCCTACTTTCCACTTGAGTCGGTTGAGAGCCATTCTTTCTCCGGTCTTCGCTATGCAGCTGAGAAGGGAGATGGGCCTCGGCTTGTCTGGTTCTCTGGGCTTCGGAATGGGCTGTATATCTGCCTTCTTCCATTCCGGTGGGAGTCTTTGTGCTGTCCACGCAGCATTGATGGCTTGCAGCAGAGCCTCGTGTCCGGCTGTACCGGCATGAGAGAGCATGGAGTAGGTTATCCTGTCGGCCCCTGGAGCTGTATCCTTGCTTCGTTTTAGCGACTTCTGGAGTTCTTGCTGGTTGAATGGTCTGTCAGTGTCATCTTCACTGTTGCAGGCCTCTTGGATCGTCTGGAGTCTGACCTGTCGCAGACGCCGTTGTGTCTCCTCCGCCTGTCTCGGGAGGTTCTTCGTTGCTGCTCGGTCAGAGAACAGTTTTGCAAGTCTCTCGGCTTCTTCTTCTGGGTTGGGATGAGTTGGTGGTGGTGGTGTCGCCTTCCCAGATGCCCTTCGGATCTGGGCCCACATCTTGCCCAGGGAGGTGTGCTCGTTCAGTTCGGAGCACCACTTGAGCCAGCTTACGTTTTTAATTTCTTCCTTCTCTTCCCTGGTATCCTTGACTATGACTTGCAGGAGATGTCTGTTTGTTGCCGTGGGATGTCTCCTGTAGTTTCTTCGGGCCATGTTCACTCTGTGGTTGAGTTCTTTCACCCTGGGACAGTAGTACCAGTAATCATTGTACTGTCTTGATGTGGGTTTTGTTTTTGGGATAGCCTCTTCTGCCGCTAGGTGAAACGCCTCGACCAATTGGTGGTGGAGGGTTGTCTCATCCGCGGGTGCTGCGCCGGCCGGCTGTGATTTTTCGCGCCACTTAGCCAGGTGTTTCTTGAAGAGTCCCCAGTCTGCCTTTTGAGTGTTGTATCTCCATCTCGGGGGGGGTGGAGTGGGGAGTTTGTTCACCTTCAGCGTTGTTAGGGTGGCGAAGTGGTCACTGGTCAGCGTGGGGTGTATCTGCCAGGAGGCCGAAGGCTGTAGTGCACTGGAGACGAAGGTTAGATCTAGCCTTCCTCCCCTAGTGTGGGTGGGCTCTCCGGTGTTCAGGAGGCAGATCTCGGGTGTATCTTGAAAGGTGGTGTATAGGTGTAGGCCGTCTTCATTTGTGGGGCTTGCCGAGCTTAGGAAGGGATGATGTGCGTTGAAATCCCCTCCTATGAGTGTGGCGTGGTCAGCGGCCGAAGCAAATAATTGAGTAACCTCCAGTGAGCCCCTTGGGTTCTTGTAGATGTTGTGAACAGTTAATTCCCGTTCTTGGAGGGTTACTTTGACGGCCTGTGTCTCGATGTTTTCCCCACATGGAAATTGCTGCGTGACATCGGCGGAGGGTATGCTTGACTTGACCAAGATCATACATCCTCTTGTTGACGCCTGCGTGAAATGCCTCCTGTATGTCTTGTAACCGCTGAATTTGAAACAGTGGTGTTCTTGTAGAAGTGTTTCTTGTAGGAGTATGATGTCAAGCTTGTCCTTGGCTGCTGCTTGTAGGAGGTGTTTCTTGTTTTTGATGCCCTGAGCATTCCATGTTAGGATGTTCAGGGTGCTGACGTTTTCCACCACTGTTTCATCGGGGACTTCTGGTGGTCCTCGATGGAGATGTCCAAGTTCGATTCCAACTGAATCAGGTCCATGTCTTCGTGTTCTGTGGTTTTTGCCTTCTGGGCCGTGGTTCGGTTCAGGGGAGTTGAAACGTCCAGTTTCTTTCTGGGAGCTGTCGGTATCTTGGGAGCTGTCGGTGTCTTGGGTTCTCTGGTGGCCTTCTTCGGTGTAGAGTGTACCTCGGCTGTTACTCGTGTGCGGACCGGCGTGGCTTCCTCCACTGAGGTGGCTGGAGCTGTGGCGACTTGCCCGAGGACGCTCCCCATGAGTATTTGGAGCTGTGTGGGTTGGATCTTGTGGCCCAGTAGTCCGGCTAGGCCCTCCGCGAAGGTCGTCAGTACATTGGCTAGGTCTGATATGTGTATCATTCCTTCTGGTGCCTTGGTGTGTGCTTCTTTTGTCTTTCTCGTGGTTGTCGTTCTCTGCTGCTTGGGTGGCTGAGGTGTGGCTGTAGTGAGGCCAGGGAACTGGGCTGCACTTTGGGTGTTGACTGGCTGAGGAGGTTGTCTTTGTTGTTTGGGCCTTTGGGTTCCCCACACGAAGGTACTTGGTGGGGCTGGTGTGTAGGCGGTGGGGGCCGGTCTTGCTGCTGGTCGGTTTGCCTGGACCCTCTTTGTTCTCTCGGAGCATCCAGGATTCCAGGCGTGGTGTTTGCCCCCGCAGTTGGCACACTTGGGGGCAATTTTTTCCCCATTTTTCAGTTTGGTGAGGCAGGACTGTGTGCCGTGCTTCTGTGCGCAGACTGCGCAGATTTCCCTGTACGTGCACCTTGTCTGATGGTGCCCGTATTTCTGGCAGCTGAAGCATCGCAGGGGCTCTGGGACGAAGGGCCTCACTTCGTAGATCCCCCAGGTTTTGAGGTCTATGGTGCTGGGGGGTGAGCCGTAGTGCGTTATGAGGACTTGTTTCGTGGTGGCCGTCTTGTCGGACAGGGGAGAGCATCTCTCGGCTTTTAGGATCTTCGGGTGGTTCTCCAGGGGTTCGAGAGGTAGTTCCTTTGGGTACCGGAGGACTACCGACTTCATCAGTTTCTGGGCGGGGTCTAGCTGGGTTGAAGTAATGGTGGTGGTGTTTTGTAGGTAAGTGTCGAGGGTGGTGGCGGAGTTCTTGTCTTTGGGGTGAACGATCATCTCCCCCTTTAGGTTGGGCCGCACTGAGAACTTGGCCAGTGGGTTTTGCTTTTCCATCTCTGTGACGGCGGCATATGTTGTTTTTGCGTCCGTTTTCGTGATCCGGAATTTTGGCAGTGTCGTTGGAGGTGAGCTGGTGGTGGTGATGGGTGCCTTGGGGGCTGCTTGACGGCAATCGTTTCCCGAAAGGGCACGTCGGCGTTTCTTATTTTCTACCTTCGTCCAATTGTCCTCAGTAGCGGTAGCAGTGGTGGTGGTGGTGGAGGTGGTGGTGGTGGTGGAGTTGTTGGAGGTGGTGGCAGAGTTCCTGCTTCTCAGGGCTTCGTTGAAGGCGCGTAACTGGTCTGCTTTCTCTGTGCGAAGCCTGTCGTGGTTCGGGTCGTCAGGTTGGCGGTTCAGGCGGGGATCGCGGTTAGGAGGGCGTACGCGCTCCATAACCGGGCGGGCTTATATACAGACATTCTCCACCTCAGTGGCCACCTCATTGGCCACGAGTGCCGCATGCGTCATCCGCAAGCTACGCCCCACCTCCAAGAGGGAGGGACGGCCTTGGATGAACGATACTACCGCTGCGTCCACAGCACGCCACCTACTCCCACCAAACCGTGGGCGAAGCCACACCAGGACCACCTGTAGTAGCAACCACAACAACATGACTGGACGAGGCAAAGGAGGCAAGGGACTTGGAAAGGGTGGCGCCAAGCGTCATCGTAAGGTGCTTCGTGACAACATCCAGGGTATCACCAAGCCCGCCATTCGTCGTCTAGCCCGGCGTGGAGGTGTTAAACGTATATCCGGCCTCATCTACGAGGAGACCCGCGGCGTCCTCAAGGTGTTTCTGGAGAACGTCATCCGTGACGCCGTCACCTACACCGAGCACGCAAAAAGGAAGACCGTCACCGCCATGGATGTGGTTTATGCCCTGAAACGGCAGGGCCGCACCCTTTATGGTTTTGGTGGTTAATCAACCTGATGGACGGGCGCACACCACCACCACCACCACGACAAACAAATATACGTACCTAATTTTAGGTCCACATTTAAATCGCTAAAGAGTTGGTTAGACACTGAGTAAATCGTTGAAAATATATCCAATAACATGATCCTCTCTAATTCTGGACTTGTGGTATGAGTATAGGTTGTGTGTGAACGTGTTGGAACCACTTCCTAATAATTGTCAGTCAGTCAGTCAACATTCACCTAACCTCCAGGTACCTCACCTAACTTCCTGTAGCGTCACCGACCCTCACGAAATGTAACCCAATGTAGTTTATAATCTATCCTAACATGACATAACATAACCACGCACTATATTACTTCGGTAAGAGTAATGAGTTTTAATACGCAAAGTTGCAGTTAGCATTCATTCATACATACATACATACATACATACATAACATGCTAGTGGCAGGGGGGATTGAAGTGAATTTTAGGAGGATAGAATAGGTGCAGTGGCTAAACAGCGCTTGCGTGAGGGACTTTAAGCAGCAACTCGCCTGGATGCGGCAGGATAGAGTCAGGTCAAGCGTCCGGTGCATGTTGGGTTCCGCCATGGTTTCTCAGTGTTTGGTCGGCTTGATTGTGTGTGTGTTGTTTTCTTGTTTGGAGGAAAAATGTCTTGGTATTCTTCTTCTTAGCTTGAAGTTGATTTTCTTCAAACTCTTCTCCTCTTGTTGTTCGTCTTCCCCGTGTCTGCTATCATTCTGTAAAGACTCTATATATGTATGTAGGTATGAGTGAGTAACAGTTGCCGGTTACAGTGATACTTCATATTCGCTGGTGTTGTACTGTATGGCTTCGGTATTTCTTAATATACAAACGGCACCGTTAGGGGATTGAGGTATTTAAAAACCAGCCTACATTACTTATATATAGAAATAGATAATGTGGCTTGGACAATAATGACGACTACTCTCTCCTACCTAACCCAAACAAGGGCTTTTCGAAAGTATACATTGGACACAATTGACTTAGTACATACATTGGTGGTTTAACAAAAGCCCTCATTAGAGAAAGGTGAAGGAGCACACAGTGAACATACAGATTAATGTTTGCACGCATAGATCATGTAAGGTGAGGTGTTGAACACCAGACACGAAGTGTAGTAACTCCCTCACAGATGGCGTTATGAGGGGCCTGAGGATGTAGCAGTTACCTCACAGATGGTGTTATGAGGAACTTCACATGATGATGCTGTAGCAAAACATTCACTACGTGGTGTCGTAGCATCTTGGGGACACCACGTGGTCCACATGACTCACTCATTCAAGTGGGTGAGGTGTGGTCCCAGGCCTCTCTATCGTGGAGTCTCAGGGGAAGTATAACCGGGTACCTGGGACCTCACTGTGTGAAGGTGGTTAGCTAGCTTGGGTAAGACTCAACTGCCGAGTTGTTTTTCACTGAGTTAAGCACTGTTCACCACTATTCATCACTGGTTCCATTCCTTTGCCAAATGAGATAGTACCTTATGGCAAGAACTTGTTGATAGTCCGGTGGGGAGGAGGGTTCAGGGGAGTGAGTTGGTATCGGCCAACATATAAATAATAATAATAATAATAATTAACGGTTTATTGAAAGTGCTTGGCAGCCAGAAGGCTGAAAATATACAGTTACATATTTGGGAAATGGGTTACGAATTACAAATAATATACAAGTAACATGAGTGACACAAATAAGACATATAATAACTAGCTGGGGAAAAGCTCAAACTACAGTTCATTTCAACATAGTGACAGTGCAAGGAGTCGTGTTTACTGGGAGTGAGTACACTGATTTATTACAAGTTATCGATAATTTTTACAATGGTTGGGACTGGGCTGTTCTTATAGAGATCAGTTCGTGCACGTATGGGCTGGATGCGGTTGTGGTGTCGAAGAGCAATTCTCGGACTAGGGATCTCAGGTGGTAGTAGGAGCCGGTGTCGGGGATGGTGTAGAAGCTTCTTACCAAATTTGCAGATGAGGTCGTGGTGATGGTAAGTGAGAGTCTAAAGGGTCGGTCAGTGTGTTGAGCGCTTCTTGATATGTGGAGTAGGAAGGGTAGAGAATAATCTTGCATGGCCTCTTTTGCACTTTTTCTAGGTGTTTACGTTGTGTGGCATTTAGGGAGGAAGACCAGGTGGAGGAGGCATAGGTGAGCTTGGGAAGTATGAATGTTGTGTAAACACTGAGGAGCTCGTGTGCAGGAACACCGAGGGACTTGAGTCGGCGTAGGAGGTGGAGACAGAAACTGGAGGATTTGATAACTTCACTGACGGGTGGTTTCTAATTTAGTTTGTTGTCTATATGTATGTGTGTGTGTGTGTGTGTGTATATACTACTGTACTTTTTAGATCCTCCTACGCAACCTAACCTATTATAGTTAAGTATAGTAGGCTATACACTATTTTGTTAGTATGTGTTATAAAATGAAATTGCATGTTATTATTATTAATATTATTATTATTAATATTATTATTATTATTATTATTAGTAGTAGTATTATTATTATTATTATTGTTATTATTATTACATGCTAATATAATACAAAGTTGCCCGCCAGATTTCCTCAGAGATGGGAGGAGCACATTGGCGGCGGTGTTGTTTATACTCCGCCCGATTACTGATTCCTATTCACCGAGCCAGAGCTGGCGGGGGGCGTGTTATGTGCCACGTTTTGTTTCCCATTGGGCGTACCGCTCAGCTGGGGAGTAGGAGATTTCATAAAAAGAAAGTTTGAGTGGAGAGCACACCTTTTCCTTCACATACAGTTATCTTAGACCATCTACTAGTATAATAGTTTGCACAAAAATACTCTACACTCTTTCTAGGTTATTGTTATGTTGTTTTTTTTTTTTTTGACTTCTCATCAGATTGTGCATTCAACTAATATACACTATTAGTGTGTTTATTATTATGTTTTATAGTATTATTTCGTATAATATTGGGTAACACAATTATAGTCACTAGTATAGTTTATTATTGGGGTTTATAGCAGTTTGTGGTCTAATAGTATCATGCTTTATGAGTGGTGTTCTATGTAGTGATGATTAGGCAATAAAATATGCTTTGGGTGTTTATAGCAGTTTTTGTGGTCTACTAGTATCATGCTTTATGGGTGGTGTTCTATGTAGTGGTGATTAGGCAATAAAATATGCTTTGGGTGTTTATAGCAGTTTGTGGTCTACTAGTATCATGCTTTATGGGTGGTGTTCTATGTAGTGATGATTAGGCCATAAAATATGCTTTTGGTTTATTGCTAACAAAATATACTTTGCTCTACCGCTGTCGTGCAAAACATGGTGAAACTTACATACACCGTTAATAAAGTATTCATGGAAGAAGAAGAAGAAGAAGAAGAAGAAGAAGAAGAAGAAGAAGAAGAAGAAGAAGAAGAAGAAGAAGAAGTACGAGGAAGAATTGTGGAGGGAATGAACAGTGAGACAATGTAAAGCCTCCGGGATGGCGGCAGCGTTTCTGTTATTAATATATAATAAGACAATAGGAAAATATGTTGTTGTCTCTACCTGTATTATTACCTTTGCGATAGCATGGTTCAATTTTGGGAGGACATAGGAAGGAGCAGGAGGTTAGGAAGGGATTTGTAGTGGGAGAGATAGTGTCTGTGATCCTCGGGTCACCACTCCTCGGATTGTGTCAGTTCAAGTTTAGAAGCTCCAACAACTTTCCCTGAATACGAATTGGCAACCTTTCGATTTACAACAGGTACCTACTTACTGCTACAGTAGGTAGGTGAACAGGGACCAAGGGGGCTAGGAAGAGTGTCCAAACAACTTGCTCCTGCCTGCCTGTGTGATGTAGTCGTGGCACTACTATATTATTGAATGTGACACTGTCAAAGACTTCAGGCCACCTCACTTATTGTATCTTGAACTATGTCATTACTTCATTGAGGACATTACATTCTTGCTCTTTATCCCAAATTGGCTAGCCCACACTGGTAAATGTGTACTGTACTGTCAATGAATCTGATGTATTTCTTTGTGTATGAACCTGACTGAAAATAAGGTCGCCTCCCTTGCTGCTGCTGCTGCTAAAGCTGCTTCTGCGCCCTTCTAAGTCCCGTTTAAGTCCCCCACCCCAGGCCCCCACAACCGCCCTTCACATCTACACCATTCTAAATCAATTTCACTCTATTTCCACAATACTATGCTAATTACACGTAAAATAGAGTGTTATCCTGCAAAACGTTGATGTCGTATATTTCTCTCTTTAAGTGATATCCTGTGGCTCCGAAAGGAGCCTGTTTGGTTAGGTTGTCTTGTGTGAACGAACCTTGGGTTCTTATTTCTTCTCTGTCTTCTTGGGGAGGAGCACAGCTTGGATGTTAGGAAGGACACCCCCTTGGGCAATGGTGACTCCAGACAGGAGCTTGTTCAGCTCCTCGTCAGTGCGAATGGCAAGCTGAAGATGACGCGGGATAATGCGGGTCTTCTTGTTGTCGCGGGCGGCGTTACCGGCCAGCTCGAGCACTTCTGCTGCCAGGTACTCCATGACGGCTGCAAGGTACACAGGGGCACCTGCACCAACACGCTCAGCATAGTTGCCTTTACGCAAGAGACGGTGGATCCTACCCACGGGGAACTGGAGTCCGGCCCTGCTAGAACGGGACTTTGACTTGCCCTTCACTTTGCCTCCCTTGCCGCGGCCTGACATGTTGCTGCTGCTGCTTTTCGTGATAGGAGTTAAATTTCCGCCCGCCACCTTGGTCTTTTATACCAAGCTCAGGATCAGGCCAGGTGGCCGTCTCGCGGACCCAACCAATGTAAGAGAGCCGTAGCTGCAGCCAGTCTGATCCTGAGCGGCCCGCTCGGTATATAAGGAAAAGTTAGTCGGGCCAGTTTTCAATTCTCTCGCTCCGCGCCACGAGTAACTGTGCCGCCATGCCTCCCAAAACTTCCGGAAAGGCTGCCAAGAAGGCTGGAAAGGCCCAGAAGGCCACTGCCAAGGGTGACAAGAAGAAGAAGCGCAGGAGGAAGGAAAGCTACAGCATCTACATCTACAAGGTACTGAAGCAAGTGCACCCCGACACAGGAGTCTCCTCCAAAGCTATGTCCATCATGAACTCTTTCGTGAACGACATCTTCGAGCGCATCGCTGCCGAGGCTTCCCGCCTGGCGCACTACAACAAACGCTCCACCATTACAAGTCGGGAAATCCAGACAGCTGTCCGACTCTTGCTGCCCGGTGAACTGGCCAAGCATGCCGTGTCTGAGGGCACCAAGGCCGTCACCAAGTACACCTCTTCCAAGTAAGAGGTTACTTGTGCACAACAAACACGCCATCCCACTACTACAACTTAATCGGCTCCATCGGAGCCACAGTTACATGTTAAAGAGACAGTTACCGACAGTGATATATTGAGAGGGAAATAAAAAAATAAAATTATAATAATCTGCATTCTCTATTGGCGTAGAAACAGGACTAAATCGAAACATAATAAATAAATAAATAAATTCTGCGTGGAGTACTTTTACACCCACTGCAAAGTGACATACATGGAGTGTGTTTGGGCTTTATTTCTTGTTTGCAGCATGCCTATTTCATGTAAAAAAAAATTTTATTTTATTTTATTGTATGTTCTTTTATTTTATTTATTTCTTTACTTACTTATTCTTTATATATTTATTTGTTACTAGCTCTTGTTTGTTGCACCCACCCACCTCCCGAATTGATGACCTACTATACAATCGTACCTCCACGAATGTTACCAACTTACCGTTAGCCGATTTGGGTAACCGAAATTAACGCTCTCCGACCACCAACCATTTCGATTGTCATGAAAATTATCTTCAGAACAGTTCTTTGGCCCTGAGAAGGGCCGAGTTATAGATGTCTGGTAGGTTTTGTTGTGCTTTTGGTTTTTCCCCAAGGAAGAGGACTTAAGCACGCTCTCCGCGGATGCGCCGGGCCAGCTGGATGTCCTTGGGCATGATGGTAACGCGCTTGGCGTGAATGGCACACAGGTTGGTGTCCTCGAAAAGACCCACCAGGTAAGCCTCAGAGGCTTCCTGCAGAGCCATGACGGCAGACGACTGGAAGCGCAGGTCAGTCTTGAAATCCTGGGCGATCTCACGCACC
>NW_024721101.1:0-8013 GCF_018991925.1 Homarus americanus | reverse complement strand
TATCATAATAATTAATTTAATTATGAATGCCTAGTTTCATGCAATCGTGAATGGTCCTAGGTTTGTTTACATTCTGAAAACAGATTCGCCGTACGAAGCGTCACACTCTCAAGGCAGAATGAGAGTTGCTTGACTTAATTAGGGATTTGTGCCTCTGTCAACACACTCAGGCTTTCAACTTTCACTTAAGGTTTTGAGTCTTATATATGGAGTCTTTAAGAGTGGATAAGGGTGGATAAGGGTTGTAGGGTAAATTAAGGGAGCTTGTCCTTTCTAAAGGGTTATTTAGGCTAAAAGAGTTTCATAAAACGTTTAGTGAGACTGAAAAAAAGGTTTGATAATTACGATAGAGTAGATTAAATACTCTAAAACTCCAAATAACTACGCGGACGATAACGCAAAGAACGAAATATTTTCAGCAGCTAGCGTTACTTTTTAATACGTTACGACTGTTTGTTCGACTGTCCATTGTTCTGCTGATGAACGCTGTCAGTTTTTGGGGCCGAGATGAGTGGTGTTGGGGTGTGGGAAGTGTGTGGGGGTGACGGAAGTGTGTTTGGGTGAGGGAGGTGTGTGGAGGTGAGGGAGGTGTGTAGGGTGAGGGAGGTGTTTCAGGGTGTAACTAGGGGGATCAGGGGGGTGGATCTTAGTTCAGCATCTTCATAGCGCTTTCTTCAATCTGCAGCTCACGGTGCCTGGTGCTGGAGGCTTCACCTTGACCCCCGAATGACTTCCATAGCTTCACGTAAAGCTTCTCACAGGTTGGGTTGATAGTGCTGCTCACCAGCTACTTGTGGTGACTTGGTCCTGAAAATGCTCCAAGTTATCATTTTATTTATAAATTGTGTCCATGAAATATATCGTATTTGCAGAAATAGAATACTGTAGTAGTAAAAGTAGTAGGTGTACTAGTAACAGTGGTAGTAGTAGTAGTAGTAGTAGTAGATATTACTGAAGTCAGAGAAGTGAGGTCAAAATAGCGAACTACGGCCAAAGACATCTAGGTGCGGTAATCGGCACGAGCGATATCAAGACCGAGTACGTAACGGGAAAAGTAAGTGAGTGGGTGAAGGAAATCCAAGCTCTGTCTCATATTGCTAAAACAGATCCACAGGCGTCGTTTTCGGCTTTCACTCGTGGATTCACCCTCCTTCTAGTCACAGGCCTGGCACTTGACATTATTAGGGACCTGCCACGCTTTGCTATAAACAGATGAAATGTACCGGGAACTTTACCCCCACACACTCATCATTCT
Organism: Homarus americanus; assembly: GCF_018991925.1. Classification (NCBI taxonomy): domain Eukaryota; kingdom Metazoa; phylum Arthropoda; class Malacostraca; order Decapoda; family Nephropidae; genus Homarus; species Homarus americanus. The sequence goes on along the minus strand of NW_024721101.1, from coordinate 6,758 downwards.
CTCACTTTATGTAACTTGACAAAACCTATGACCCTTCAGGCTTTTACGCCCTTAATGTACGAGTCATAAAGGCAAGTATGAACTTTGCATACATCCCAGATGGGCGCTGTAAACGCTTCTGCGCTTCACCTTGCACAGGATGTAAGGGGGTGCCTAACAAACTAGCCCCCTCGGGGGCAAATCTGAAATCTGAATCTCATGGATTCAAACATCGCTGGAATTTTCTGATGCTCACTATCCCTGATATTGGATCCCTCCTCCAACCTCTGGAAAAGGCCATCAGCGTCATTTTTATTCCAACATCAGTGAAAAACTTTCACTTAACCGCAGCTGAAAGGTCACTCCTTGCACTACCACCGAGACTGGGAGGAATAGGATTGTCCAATCCAGAGGCGCTTGCTGCCACCGAACATCAGAACTAAATCAAACTTACGGCATCCCTCAATGAGCACATAATAGCTCAGAATGCAACAAGTGAGGTGGATACCAATGAATTAAACAAAATTCGACGGTCGAATACAACAGAACGATAGCACACCCAAAGTTATACACTGTAAAACTTGATGCTGCAATTGCCAGAGAACTTGAAAAGAAAAGTAACAATATCACAGGAGGTGGGCGCCTCGAACAGCCTAACAACGTTATCAATTAGGGCAAACGGTTTCAGCCTTAATAAAAAAGATTTTATAAATGCCATTGCTCTAAAGTATGGTAGGCCAGTAGATGGGCTGCCCTCCCAATGCGTGCGTGGCTCACCCTACGACATTGACTATGCCATGGAGTGCAAGAAGGGGGACTTCGTGTCCATGAGGCATGACGAAGTAAGGGATCTCACAGCAAATATACAGAACTAAATCTGCCAGGACATCACCTGTGGAATCGACCCTCCTTCCATTGGACGGTGAGACCCTCCATCATAGGACTTCCGACACTCTAATTGAAGCCCGTGAGGATTTCAACGCCCGAGAATTCTGGACGAGGGGACAGCAAGCCTTGTTTGACGTCAGAATTTCCGACCCCATGGCCGTAAGTCACCGTATCTTGTCTCGTGAGGCTGCACACAAGAGGAACGAGAACTACAAGATTTGGGTGTAAGCAAAGAGAATTCAGAATGTGGATCAAGACAGCATCATTCTCTGGTGTTCATAACCTCTGGTGGGATGAGACCACGAGCAAGACGCTTTTAAACAAGACTGGCCGAGGTGTTATCTGAATAGTAGCAGCACCCCAGAAGCCACGTTGCAGCCTGGTTGAGATGTCGACTGTCCTTTCTGTGAATAGGTCTGCATTGCTTTGCCATCAAGAGTAACTGAACGCTGCATAGACCTGCAGCTTAACTAACTTAACACAGCTAGGGTAGCTACTTTTATATTAGATTATTAATATTAAGGTAATAAAATGGTGGGGAGGTGTGGCTATTAGAGGGGGCTGGAGGCCACGCCAAAAAAAATAAAAGTAGTAGTAGCAGTAGGTGTACTACATTTTCAGCGACAGTCTCCACTCGTAACATTACTCGGCGAGGAGTTTACGCCTCAGAATTTGTTCAACATATTCGTGTTTTTTCCAAAATATTTATGTTACCACACCGTTTCGTATTCTTAGTTTTGCTTCCCCAAGTGCGGAAATTATCAGACATCAACAAAAAAGAGTTATTATCCCTTAAATACAGTAATATATATGTACGATAGATTGAATACCAAAGAGCTGTAGCAACTTTTCCAGTCTCCCTTTGCCAGCCAATCAGCTTCCTAACTACAAAGTGACTACAGGCCTCATTTGTAATGGTCCAGTGAACATACTATAGTAACAGCAGTAGTAGTAGTTGTAGTAGTAATAGTAGTAGTAACAAGATTGGCTCTCACCTGTACACAGGGACGCGAGGCTGCTTATCACCATGGTCAGTATGTATAATACAGATGGTGCCGGAGTAGCAGTAGGAGACGTCGTAGGGTGTCTTGGCCGTGGACCTGACGTAGCGTATAAACATCTTAATATCTGTCAACAGAAGTCAGCCATAGGTCAACAAAAGTCAGTCACAGGTCAAAAGAATTCAGCCACAGGTCAACAAAAGTCAGCCACAGGTCAACAGAAGTCAGCCACAGGTCAACAGAGTTCAGTAGCAGATCAACGAAAATCAGTCACAGGTCAACAAAAGTCAGTCACAGGTCAACAGAAGTCAGTCTCAGGTCAACAGAAGTCAGCCTCAGGTCAACAAAAGTCAGTCACAGGTCAACAGAAGTCAGCCTCAGGTCAACAGAAGTCAGCCTCAGGTCAACAGAAGTCAGCCACAGGTCAACAGAGTTCAGTAGCAGATCAACGAAAATCAGTCACAGGTCAACAGAAGTCAGTCTCAGGTCAACAGAAGTCAGCCTCAGAACAACAAAAGTCAACCACCGGTCAACTGAAGTCGGTAGCAGGACAACAGAAGTCAACGGCAGATGAACAGAAGTCAGCCACAGATCAACAGAAGTCAGCCACAGGTCAACAGTGGTGAGCCACAGGTCAACAGAAGTCAGCCATGCACAGGTCAACAGAGGTTAGCCACAAGTCAACGGAAGTCCGCCACACACAAGACGGCAGAAGTTTGCCTCAGGTTAACAGAAGTCAGATATGCACAGGTCAAAAGATTTTTGCCACGGGACAACAGAAGTCAGCCATGTGCATGTCAACAAAAGTCAAATATGCACAGGTGAACAGAAGTTAGCCACAGGTCAACAGAAGTCAGACATGCACAGGTGAACAGAAGTCAGCCATGCACAGGTCAACAGAAGTCAGCCACAGGTGAACAGAAGTCAGCCATGCACGGGTCAACAAAAGTTAGCCATGAATAGGTCAACAGAAGTCAGCCACAGGTAAAAAAAAGTCAGCCATGCACAGGTCAACAGAAGTCAGCCACAGGTCATCAGAAGTCAGCCACAGGTCAAAATAAGTCAGCCACAGGTCAACAGAAGTCAGCCATGGACAGGTCTACAGAACTCAGCCACAGGTTAACGGAAGTCAGACAAGCACAGGTCAACAGAAGTCAGACAAGCACAGGTCAACAGAAGTCAGACAAGCAAAGGTAAACAGAAATTAGACAAGCACAGGCCACCAGAAGTTAGCCACAGATCAACAGAAGTTTGGCACTGGTCATCAGAAGTCAGCCACAGGTCAACAGAAGTAAGCCCCAGATAAACAAAAGTGAGCCACAGGACAAACAGAAGTCAGCCATGCACAGGCCAATAGAAGTCAGCCATGCACAGGTGAACAGAAATCAGCCATGCACAGGGCAACAGAAGTCAGCCATGCACAGGTGAACAGAAGTCAACCATGCACAGGGCAACAAAAGTCAGCCATACTCAGGTGAACAGAAGTCAGCCATGCACAGGGCAACAGAAGTCAGCCATGCACAGGTCAACAGAAGTCAGCCATGCACAGGTGAACAGAAGGCAACCATGCACAGATCAACAGAAGTCAGCCATGCACAGGTCAACACAAGTCAGCCATGCACAGATCAACAGAAGTCAGCCATGCACAGGTCAACACTCTTACTGCTGAGGCCACTGAAGTATGGCCTGTGCTTGAGGAAATCCTCCCAGATGATGCAGGCGAGAGAGTTACCAGTGGAGGACAGAGGCTGGTGGAGGATGGTGGTGATGGTGTGTGGTGGAGGATGGTGGTAATGGCGTGTGGTGGAAGATGGTGGCAATGGTGTGTGGTTGAGGATGGTGGTGATGGTGTTTGGTGGAAGATGGTGGTAATGGTGTGTGGTGGATGATGGTGGTGATGGTGTGTGGTGGAGGATGGTGATGATGGTGTGTGGTTGAGGACGGTGGTAATGGCGTGTGGTGGAAGATGGTGGCAATGGTGTGTGGTTGAGGATGGCGGTAATGGTGTTTGGTGGAAGATGGTGGCAATGGTGTGTGGTTGAGGATGGTGGTAATGGTGTTTGGTGGAAGATGGTGGTAATGGTGTGTGGTTGAGGATGGTGGTAATGGTGTTTGGTGGAAGATGGTGGTAATGGTGTGTGGTGGATGATGGTGGTGATGGTGTGTGGTGGAGGATGGTGATGATGGTGTGTGGTGGAGGATGGTGGTGATGGTGTGTTGGTTGAGGATGGTGGTGATGGTGTGTGGTGGAGAATGTACAAGTATGGTATAATATTATTTCCAAATATAAACATTATTTATGACCATACAACTTTACCATAATCAGGTCCAGGTAACATTAGTAACACAGGTCCTCGTCAGGTAACAACACACCTAACATACAGTAGATGACACAGGTATTTGTTAACATAGGTTACAGGTTACAAAATTTACACAGACACACTTGTTAAACGCATGTTAAATATCATAGTTCACAAATTTCAGATAATACAAATAACATAGGGCACAGGTAACACGTAACACACTTAACATGTCACAAGTAACACAACATAAGTAACAGAGCTCCAGGTAACTCGCAAAACAATCAACACAAATGACACAGGTCCACGTAGCACGCAAAACAACCAACACAAATAACACAGATCCAAGTAGAACGCAAAACAATCAACACAAGTAACACAGGAAACAAAAGTAACAAGATTCCAAGTAAGAAAGGCAGAGACCTCAGTACACCACCGTACACCGCCGACACAAACACCCCAGCGAGTCCTGTAAGGTGACTCAGTTTGTCGGTCACCAAGAAGGGGAGGATCTGGTCTGGTTTGGTGATCTTCCCGGAGGTGAGGGGGTCACACGTGCTGTAGGTGGCGAAGGCAACCAAGCCGGAGAGAAAGAACACTGTCCACAGGCAGTATATCCCAACCAGGAAGATGCTCAGCCTGGGTTAGATTAGGTTAGGATAGGTTAAAATTAACTCTGTTGAGTCAGAATGGACTCATTGGCTTAGGTTAAGTATAAATATGGTTTAGTTAGGTTATGTTAGGATTAATTAGGATAAATAAAACCCACCTTTCCAACAAGACACTCATGTTTAAGGGCAAATTACTTATATCATAACCAAACCTTTTAGCTATACGTAGAGAGGAGACGGAGGCGAACCTTTGGTAGACGGCCTGGTTGAGACCAATATCACCAACCATCATGTAGAAGCCAAGGACAAAGGTCGACCAGAAGGTGTGACGGACGAAGGGGCTGCTGTCCAGGCTGTGGGTAGGTTACAGGTTAAATAGAACCTATTTACTGCAGGTTGTAGATCAGCAGGAGCCTAGCTATTGCTAGTTGCAGATCAGATTATATCCTAATTTCTTACAGGTGAATGGCTACAGATTTACTGTTGGACTCTTCGACTATATAAATTTTAAGGTATGGCTGCTGATAGACTCTTCGACTATTTAAGACAGGGCTGCTGATGATCTCTGAACTCTTTAAGACAGGCTGCTGATGGGCTCTGGATTCCTTAAGATAGAGATGCTGATGGTCTCTATACTCACTTGAAGAACTCAATCCTGTTGCCCTCGTTAGCGATCCTCCACACGTTACCAAGACCCCCGAGGTCGACACAACAGATGATCACCACCACCAACACACCCAGGAACATGAGGAGGGTTTGCATGACGTCCGTGTACACCACAGCCTTCACGCCTCCCTGATGTACACAAGGTTGTAAACAATGGGTATCCTATGTGTATACCACCGCCTGCCCTTCCTTATGTACACATAGCTTGTATATCTCCCCGTTGTATTAAGCGTGTTGCATCCTGTATGTATAACAATGCCTGTAGACTTCCCAGATGCACACAGATTTATAACATATACGTGATATTCTACAATAACTGTCATATGTAACTTATGTGTGATATAATTTATCATAAGCTGATTTGCTCTGTTCAGTTGCAAAAAATAGTGATTTTACAATTGAGTTTTAATTTCAATTATCCAAATAAAACTGATATTCAAAACAATAATACACAAGTGACGCGAGATAAATGTAATAACAATAATAATAATAATAATAATAATAATAATAATAATAATAATAATAATAATAATAATATTAATAATAATAATAATAAACGGTTTTTGAAAAAGATTGCAGCCTGAAGGCTGAAAATATATATTGGACATAACTGACTTATTACATAAATTGGTGGTTTAACAAAAGCCTTCATTAGAGAGGTGAAGGAACATAAACAGTGAACATACAGATTAATGGTTACACACGTAGATAATGTGAGCTGAGGTGTTGAACAGCAGACACGTAGTGTAGTAACTCCCTCACAGATGGCGTTATGAGGGGCATCACGTGGAGTACTAGTTCCCTCAAAGGTGGTGTTATGAGAGGCTTGACGTGGTGTAGTAATTCTCTCACAGATGGTGTTACGAGGGGCCTGATGATGTAGTAATTCCCTCACAGATGGTGTTACGAGGGGCCTAATGATGTAATAGTTTCCTCACAGATGGTGTATGAGGGGCCTGATGATGTAGTAATTCCCTCACAGATGGTGTTATGAGGGGCCTGATGGGGTGTAGTAATTCCCTCACAGACGGTGTATGAGGGGCCTGATGTGGCGTAGTAATTCCCTCACAGATGGTGTATGAGTGGCCTGATGTGGTGTAGTAATTCCCTCACAGATTGTGTTATGAGGGGCATCACGTGGTGTAGTAATTCCCTCGCAGATGGTGTTATGAGGAACTTCACATGATGCTGTAGCAACTCATTCACTACGTGGTGTCGTGCATCATGGGGACACCACGTGATCTATTGTCACAAGACTTCACTCACTCAAGTGGGTGAGGTGTTGTCCCAGGCCTCCCCATCGTGGAGTCTCA
>NW_024721100.1:0-12020 GCF_018991925.1 Homarus americanus | reverse complement strand
GGAATTTGTTATACTCGACCAGGGGACTTTGTTATAGTCGATCAGTGGACTTTGTTATACTCGATTAGGGGCTTTTGTTATACTCGATGAGGGGCCTATGTTATACTCGATAATAGGACTTTGTTATACTCGACCAAGGGACTTTGCTATACTCGACCAGGGGGCTTTTTATTATACCCAATCAGGGGACTTTGTTATACTCGATCAGAGGGCTTTGTTATATTCGATCAGGGGACTTTGTTATACTCGACCAGGGGACTTTGTTATACTCGATCAGGGGGCTTTGTAATACTCGACCAGGGAACTTTGTTATACTCGATCAGGGGAATGTGTTATACTCGATCAGGGGGCTTTGTTATATTCAATCATTGGACTTCGTTATACCCGATCAGGGGGCTTTGTTATACTCAAGCAGGGGATTTTGTTATACTCGATCAGGGGACTTTGTTATACTCGATCAGGGGACTTTGTTATACTCGATTAGGGTACTTTGTTGTACTCGATTAGGGGGCCTTTGTTATACTCGATGAGGGGCCTTTGTTGCACTCGATAATTAGACTTTGTTATACTCGACCAGAGGGCTTTTTTATACTCGATGAGGGGGCTTTGTTGTACTCGATCAGAGGGCTTTGTTGTACTCGATCAGAGGGCTTTGTTGTACTCGATCAGGGGACTTTGTTATACTCGATCAGGGGACTTTGTTATACCCGATTGGCTGGATTCTTTTGTTATACTCTCGACCAGGGTACGTTGTTATACCAACAAGGGGCTTTTTCATACTCAATCAGGGGCTTTTGTTATACTCTCGATCAGGTGACTTTGTTAAACTCCGATTAGGGGACTTTTGTTATACTCGACCATGGGCCTTGTTATACCTGACATCAGGGGCCTTTGTTTTACTCGATAATGGGACTTTGTTATACTCGACCAGGGGACTTTGTTATACTCAACAAGGGGGCTTTTTTCATACTCAATCAGGGGGCTTTGTTATGCTCGATCAGAGGGCTTTGTGTATACTCGATCAGGGCTCTTTGTTATGCTCGACCAGGGGACTTTGTTATACTCGATGAGGGAGCTTTGTTATACTCGATCAGGGAACTTTGTTGTACTCGATCAGGGGAATTTGTTATACTCGATCAGGTGCGTTTGTTTTACTCGATAATAGGACTTTGTTATACTCGACCAGGGGACTTTGTTATACTCGACTAGGGGGCTTTTTTCATACTCAATCAGGGGGCTTTGTTATACTCGATCAGAGGGCTTTGTTATACTCGATCAGGGAACTTTGTTATGCTCGACCAGGGGACTTTGTTATACTCGATCAGGGGTGTTTGTTTTACTCGATCAGGGGACTATGTTATACTCGACCAGGGGCCTTTATTATACTCGATTAGGTGCCTTTGTTATACTCGATAATGGGACTTTCTTATACTCAACCAGGGGACTTTGTTAAACTCGACCAGGGTTTTTTTTTTATACTCGATCAGGGGACTTTGTTACACTCCACCAGGGGTCTTTGTTATACTCGATCATGGGACTTTGTTATACTCGATCAGGGGACTTTGTTATACTTGACCAGGGGCCTTTGTTATTCTCGAACAGGGGACTTTGTTATACTCGATCAGTGGTCTTTGTTATACTCGATGAGGGAACTTTGTTATACCCGATCAGGGGTCTTTGTTATGCTCGATCAGGGGACTTTGTTATACTCGATTAGGGGCCTTTGTTATACTCGATGAGGGGGCTTTGTTATACTCGATCAGAGGGCCTTATACTCGATCAAGGGACTTTGTTATACTCGACCAGGGGACCTTGTTGTACTCGATCAGGGGTCTTTGTTATACTCGATTAGGGAACTTTGTTATACTCGATCAAGGGACTTTGTTATACTCGTTCAGGGGAACGTGTTATACTCGATCAGTGCCTTTGTTATACTCAATCACGGGACTTTGTTATACTCGATCAGGGGGCTTTATTGTACTCGATAAGGGGACTTTGATATACTCGATCAGGGGACTTTTTTATACTTGATCATGGGCTTTGCTATACTCGATCAGAGGGCTTTGTTATACTCAATCAGGGGTCTTTGTTACGCTCGCTAAGGGTACTTTTTATACTCGATCAGAGGACTTTGTTATACCCGATCAGGTGACTTTGTTGAACTCGATCAGCGGACTTTGTTATACTCGATCATGGGACTTTGTTATACTCAATCAGGGGACAATGTTATTTTTTGGACAGGGGCCTTTGTTATACTCGATTCGGGGCCTTTGTTATACTCGATCATGGGACTTTGTTATACTCGACCAGAGGGCTTTTTTATACTCAATGAGGGGGCTTTGTTATACTCGATCAGGTGACTTTGTTATACTCGACCAGGGGACTTTGTTATACTCGATCAGGGGTCTTTGTTATGCTCGATCAGGGTACTTTGTTATACTCGATTAGGGGCCTTTGTTATACTCGATCAGGGGGCTTTGTTATACTCGATCAGAGGGCCTTATTATACTCCATCAGGGGACTTTGTTATACTCGACCAGGGGACTTTGTTATACTCGAACAGAGGTCTTTCTTATACTCGATCAGGGAACTTTGTTATACTCGATCAGGGGACTTTGTTTTCCTCAATCAGGGGACTTTGTTATACTCGATCAGGGGGCTTTATTATACTCGATAAGGGGACTTTGTTACAGTCGATCAGGGGACTTTTTTATACTCGATCATGGGCTTTGCTATACTCGATCAGAGGGCTTTGTTATACTCAATTCGGGGGCTTTGTTATACTCGATGAGGGGAATTTGTTATACTCGACCAGGGGACTTTGTTATAGTCGATCAGGGGACTTTGTTAAACTCGATTAGGGGTCTTTGTTATACTCGATGAGGGCCTTGATAGCCTTTCGATCAGCCTTTGTTATAATTTCGATCAGGGGCTTTGTAATACCTCACCAGGGAACTTTGTTATACCTGGATCAGGGGAATGTGTTATACTCGATCAGGGGGCTTTTGTTATACTCAACTGGCGCGGATTTTGTTATACTCGATCAGGGACTTTGTTATACTCGATCAGGGGACTTTGTTATACTCGGATCAGGGTACTTTGTTGTACTTTCGATTAGGGGCCTTTGTTATACTCGATCAGGGGCCTTTGTTATACTCGACCAGGGGGCTTTTTTCATACTCAATCAGGGGACTTTGTTATACTCGATCAAGGGACTGTGTTATACTAGAACAGGGGACTTTGTTATTCTCGATCAGGGGACTTTGTTATTCTGATTATGGGACTTTGTTATACTCGATCATGGGACTTTGTTATACTCGATCAGGGAACTTTGTTATACTCGAGCAGGGGACTTTGTTATACTCGATTACGGGACTTTGTTTTACTCGATCAAGGGACTTTGTTATACTAGAACAGGGGACTTTGTTATACTCGACCAGGGGACATTGTTATACTCGATCAGGGGCCTTTGATATACTCGATCAGGGGCCTTTATTTTACTCGATAATGGGACTTTGTTATACTCGACCAGGGGACTTTGTTAAACTCGACCAGGGGGCTTTTTTATACTCGATCAGAGGACTTTGTTATACTCAACCAGGGGTCTTTGTTATACTCGATCAGGGGACTTTGTTATACTCGATCAGGGGACTTTGTTATAGTCGATCAGGGGTCTTTGTTATACTCGATGAGGGAACTTTGTTATACTCGATCAGGGGACTTTGTTATACTCGACCAGGGGACTTTGTTATACTTGACCAGGGGCCTTGTTATACTCGAACAGGTGCCTTTGTTGTACTCGATCAGGGATCTTTGTTATACTCTGTCAGGGGAATTTGTTATACTCGATCAGGGGAATTTGTTATACTCGACCAGGGGACTTTGTTATGCTCGATTAGGGGACTTTGTTATACTCGATTAGGGGCCTTTGTTATACTCGATCAGGGAACTTTGTTATACTCGATTAGGGGCCTTTGTTATACTCGATCAGGGGCCTATGTTATACTCGATAATAGGACTTTGTTATACTCGATTAGGGGCCTTTGTTATACTCGATCAGGGAACTTTGTTATACTCGATTAGGGGGCTTTGTCATACTCGATCAGGGGCCTATGTTATACTCGATAATAGGACTTTGTTATACTCGATCAGGGGGCTTTGTTATACTCGATCAGAGGGCCTTATTATACTCGATCAGGGGACTTTGTTATACTCGATCAGCGGACTTTGTTATACTCGATCATGGGACTTTGTTATACTCAATCAGGGACCATATTTTTTGGACAGCCCTTTGTTATATCACCTTTTCGATTCGGGGCCTTTGTTATACTCGATCATGGGACTTTGTTATACTCGACCAAAGGACTTTGTTATACTCGACCAGGGGCCTTTGTTATACTCGATGAGGGGCCTTTGTTTTCTCGATAATGCGACTTTGTTATACTCGAATAGGGGTCTTTGTTATACTCGATCAGGGGACTTTGTTATACTCGATCAGGGGCTTTATTATACTCGATAAGGGCACTTTGTTAATCTCGAATAGGGGACTTTGTTATACTGATCAGGGGCTTTTTATGATACTTCCGGATCAGAGGGCTTTGTTATACTCAATTCGGGGGCTTTGTTATACTCGATGAGGGGAATTTGTTATACTCGACCAGGGGACTTTGTTATAGTCGATCAGGGGACTTTGTTAAACTCGATTAGGGGCCTTTGTTATACTCGATGAGGGGCCTATGTTATACTCGATAATGGGACTTTGTTATACTCGACCAAGGGACATTGTTATACTCGACCAGGGGGCTTTTTATTATACTCAATCAGGGGACTTTGTTATACTCGATCAGAGGGCTTTGTTATATTCGATTAGGGGACTTTGCTATACTCGACCAGGGGACTTTGTTATACTCGATCAGGGGGCTTTGTAATACTCGACCAGGGAACTTTGTTATACTCGATCAGGGGAATGTGTTATACTCGATCAGGGGGCTTTGTTATACTCAATCATTGGACTTCGTTATACTCGATCAGGGGGCTTTGTTATACTCAATCAAGGGATTTTGTTATACTCGATCAGGGGACTTTGTTATACTCGATCAGGGGACTTTGTTATACTCGATCAGGGTACTTTGTTGTACTCGATTAGGGGGCCTTTGTTATACTCGATCAAGGGCCTTTGTTACACTCGATAATGGGACTTTGTTATACTCGACCAGAGGGCTTTTTTATACTCGATGAGGGGGCTTTGTTGTACTCGATCAGAGGGCTTTGTTGTACTCGATCAGGGGAGTTTGTTATACTCGATCAGGGGACTTTGTTATACTCAAGCACGGGACTTTGTTATACTCGATTACGGGACATTTGTTATACTCGATCAGGGGCCTTTGTTTTACTCGATAATGGGACTTTGTTATACTCGACCAGGGGACTTTGTTATACTCAACAAGGGGGCTTTTTTCATACTCAATCAGGGGGCTTTGTTATACTCGATCAGAAGGCTTTGTGTATACTCGATCAGGGGACTTTGTTATGCTCGACCAGGGGACTTTGTTATACTCGATGAGGGAGCTTTGTTATACTCGATCAGGGAAGTTTGTTATACTCGATCAGGGGAATTTGTTATACTCGATCAGGGGCGTTTGTTTTACTCGATAATAGGATTTTGTTATACTCGACCAGGGGACTTTGTTATACTCGACCAGGGGGCTTTTTTCATACTCAATCATGGGGCTTTGTTATACTCGATCAGAGGGCTTTGTTATACTCGATCAGGGGAATTTGTTATACTCGACCAGCGGAATTTGTTATATTCGACCAGGGGCCTTTTATACTCGATCAGGGACTTTGTTATACTCGATCAAGGGACTTTGTTATACTAGAACAGGGGACTTTGTTATACTCGATCAGGGGACTTTGTTATTCTGATTATGGGACTTTGTTATACTCGATCATGGGACTTTAATATACTCGATCAGGGAACTTTGTTATACTCGAGCAGGGGACTTTGTTATACTCGATTACGGGACTTTGTTATACTCGATCAAGGGACTTTGTTATACTAGAACAGGGGACTTTGTTATACTCGACCAGGGGACATTGTTATACTCGAACAGGGGCCTTTGTTATAATCGGTAGGGGCTTTTGTTTTACTCGATAATGGGACTTTGTCATACTCGACCAGGGGACTTTGTTATACTCGATCAGGGTACTTTGTTTTACTCGATTTGGGGGCCTTTGTTATACTCGATCAGGGACCTTTGTTACGCTCGATAATGGGACTTTGTTATACTCGACCAGAGGGCTTTTTTATACTCAATGAGGAAGCTTTGTTGTACTCGATCAGAGAGCTTTGTTATACTCGATCAAGGGACTTTGTTACACTCGACCAGGGGACTCAGTTATACTCGATCAGGGGGCTTTGTTTTACTCGATCAGGGGAATTTGTTATACTCGATCAGGGGAATTTGTTATACTCGACCAGGGGACTTTGTTATAGTCGATCAGGGGACTTTGTTATACTCGATTAGGGGCCTTTGCTATACTCGATCAGGGGCCTATGTTATACTCGATAATGGGACTTTGTTATACTCGACCAGGGGACTTTGTTATACTCGACCAGGGGGCTTTTTTATACTCGATCAGGGGGCTTTGCTATACTCGATCACAGGACTTTGTTATATTCGTTCAGGCGACTTTGTTATACTCGACCAGGGGACTTTGTAATACTCGATCAGAGGGCTTTGTAATATTCGATCAGGGAACTTTCTTATACTCGATCAGGGGAATTTGTTATACTCGATCAGAGGACTTTGTTCTACTCGATTAGGGGCCTTTCTTCTTCTCGAGCAGAGGACTTCTGTTATAATTTCCGGATCAGGGACTTTTGTTATACTCGATCAGGGGACTTTGTTATACTCGACCTGGGGCCTTTGTTATGCTCGATAAGGAGCCTTTGTTATATTCGATCATGGGACTTTGTGATACTCGACCAGGGGACATTGTTATACTCGACCAGGGAGCTTTTTTATACTCGATCAGGGGGTTTTGTTAAACTCGATTAGGGGGCTTTGTTATACTCGATCAGGGGACTTTGTTATACTCGACCAGGGGACATTATTATTCTCGATCAGGGGGCTTTGTTATACTCGATTAGGGACTTTATTGTACTCGATCAGGGGAATTTGTTATACTCGATCTGGGGGCTTTGTTATACTCAATCAGGGGACTTTGTTATTCTCGACCAGGGGACATTGTTATACTCGATCAGGGGACTTTGTTATACTCGATCAGGGGGTTTTGTTATTCTCAATCAGTGGACTTTGTAATACTCGACCAGGGAACTTTGTTATACTCGATCAGGGGAATGTGTTATACTCGATGAGGGGGCTTTGTTATACTCGACCAGGGAACTTTGTTATACTCGATCAGGGGAATGTGTTATACTCGATGAGGGGGCTTTGTTATACTCAATCAGGGGATTTTGTTATACTCGATCAGGGGACTTTGTTATACTCGATTAGGGGGCCTTTGTTATACTCGATCAGGGGCCTTTGTTACACTCGATAATGGGACTTTGTTATACTCGACCAGAGGGCTTTTTTATACTCGATGAGGGGGCTTTGTTGTACTCGATCAGAGGGCTTTGTTGTACTCGATCAGGGGACTTTGTTATACTCGATCAGGGGACTTTGTTATACTCAAGCAGGGGACTTTGTTATACTCGATTACGGAACTTTGTTATACTCGATCAGGGGCCTTTGTTTTACTCGATAATGGGACTTTGTTATTCTCGACCAGGGGACTTTGTTATACTCAACAAGGGGGCATTTTTCATACTCAATCAGGGGGCTTTGTTATACTCGATCAGGTGACTTTGTTAAACTCGATTAGGGGACTTTGTTATACTCGACCATGGGCCTTTGTTATACTCGATCAGGTGCCTTTGTTTTACTCGATAATGGGACTTTGTTATACTCGACCAGGGGACTTTGTTATACTAAACAAGGGGGCTTTTTTCATACTCAATCAGGGGGCTTTGTTATACTCGATCAGAGGGCTTTGTGTATACTCGATCAGGGGACTTTGTTATGCTCGACCAGGGGACTGTGTTATACCCGATGAGGGAGCTTTGTTATACTCGATCAGGGAAATTTGTTATACTCGATCAAGGGAATTTGTTATACTCGATCAGGGGCGTTTGTTTTACTCGATAATAGGACTTTGTTGTCCTCGACCAGGGGACTTTGTTATACTCGACCAGGGGGCTTTTTTCATACTCAATCAGGGGGCTTTGTTATACTCGATCAGAGGGCTTTGTTATACTCGATCAGGGGACTTTGTTATGCTCGACCAGGGGACTTTGTTATACTCGATGAGGGGACTTTGTTATACTCGATCAGGGGAATTTGTTATACTCGACCAGCGGAATTTGTTATATTCGACCAGGGGCCTTTTATACTCGATCAGGGGACTTTGTTATACTCGATCAAGGGACTTTCTTATACTTCCTCGATCATGGACTTTGCTATACCAGAACAGGGACTTTGTTATAAATTTCCGACCAGGGACATTGTTATAAGCCTTTGAACAGGGACCTTTTTGTTATACTCGGTAGGCCTCGTTCTTAATGATAATGGGACTTTGTTATACTCGACCAGGGGACTTTGTTATACTCGATCAGGGTACTTTGTTGTACTCGATTAGGGGGCCTTTGTTATACTCGATCAGGGACCTTTGTTACGCTCGATAATGGGACTTTGTTATACTCGACCAGAGGGCTTTTTTATACTCAATGAGGAAGCTTTGTTGTACTCGATCAGAGAGCTTTGTTATACTCGATCAAGGGACTTTGTTACACTCGACCAGGGGACTCTGTTATACTCGATCAGGGGGCTTTGTTATACTCGATCAGGGGAATTTATTATACTCAATCAGGGGAATTTGTTATACTCGACCAGGGGACTTTGTTTTAGTCGATCAGGGGACTTTGTTATACTCGATTAGGGGCCTTTGTTATACTCGAATTGGGGCCTATGTTATACTCGATAATGGGAATTTGTTATACTCGACCAGGGGACTTTGTTATACTCGACCAAGGGGCTTTTTTATACTCGATCAGGGGGCTTTGCTATACTCGATCACAGGACTTTGTTATATTCGATCAGGCTACTTTGTTATACTCGACCAGGGGACTTTGTTATACTCGATCAGGGGGCTTTGTAATACTCGATCAGGGAACTTTGTTATACTCGATCAGGGGAATTTGTTATACTCGATCAGAGGACTTTGTTATATTCGATTAGGGGCCTTCTTCTTCTCGAGCAGAGGACTTTGTTATACTCGATCAGGGGACTTTGTTATACTTGATCAGGGGACTTTGTTATACTCGACCAGGGGCCTTTGTTATGCTCGATAAGGAGCCTTTGTTATATTCGATCATGGGACTTTGTTATACTCGACCAGGGGACATTGTTATACTCGACCAGGGAGCTTTTTTATACTCAATCAGGGGGTTTTGTTAAACTCGATGAGGGGGCTTTGTTATACTCGATCAGGGGACTTTGTTATACTCGACCAGGGGACATTGTTATTCTCGATCAGGGGGCTTTGTTATACTCGATTAGGGACTTTATTGTACTCGATCAGGGGAATTTGTTATACTCGATCTGGGGGCTTTGTTATTCTCGACCAGGGGACATTGTTATACTCGATCAGGGGACTTTGTTATACTCGACCAGGGGGTTTTGTTATTCTCAATCAGTGGACTTTGTTATACTCGACCAGGGGACTTTGTTATACTCGATCAGGGGACTTTGTTATTCTCGACCAGGGGCCTTTGTTATACTCGATCAGGGGCCGTGGTTTTACTCGATAATGGGACTTTGTTATACTCGACCAGGGGACTTTGTTATACTCTACAAGGGGGCTTTATTCATACTCAATCAGGGGGCTTTGTTATACTCGATCTGTTGAATTTATATACCGATCTGGGGAATTTGCTTATACTCGATCAGGGGACTTTGTTATACTCGATTACGTGACTTTCTTATACTCGATCAAGGGAC
Organism: Homarus americanus; assembly: GCF_018991925.1. Classification (NCBI taxonomy): domain Eukaryota; kingdom Metazoa; phylum Arthropoda; class Malacostraca; order Decapoda; family Nephropidae; genus Homarus; species Homarus americanus. Next base: position 1,956 of record NW_024721100.1, on the reverse strand, counting down.
TTTGTTATACTAGAACAGGGGACTTTGTTATACTCGATCAGGGGACTTTGTTATTCTGATTATGAGACTTTGTTATACACGATCATGGGACTTTGTTATACTCGATCAGGGGACTTTGTTATACTCGACCAGGGGACTTTGTTATACTCGATCAGGGGACTTTGTTATACTAGAATAGGGGCTTTGTTATACTCGATCAGGGGACTTTGTTATACTCGATCAGGGGGCTTTGTTATACTCGATCAGTGGAATTTGTTATACTCGATCAGGGGAATTTGTAATACTCGACAAGGGGACTTTGTTATAGTCGATCAGGGGACTTTGTTTTATTTTATTAGGGGCCTTTGTTATACTCGATCAGGGGCCTATGTTATACTCGATAATTTGACTTTGTTATACTCGACCAGGGGACTTTGTTATACTCGACCAGGGGGCTTTTTTATGCTCGATCAGGGGCTTTGCTATACTCGATCACAGGGCTTTGTTATATTCGATCAGGGGACTTTGTTATACTCGACCAGGGCACTTTGTTATACTCGATCAGGGGGCTTTGTAATACTCGATCAGGAATCTTTGTTATACTCGATCAGGGGAATTTGTTATACTCGATCAGAGGACTTTGTTAAACTCGATTAGGGGCCTTTCTTATTCTCGATCAGGGGACTTTGTTATACTCGATCAGGGGACTTTGTTATACTCGATCAGGGGACTTTGTTAGACTCGACCAGGGGCCTTTGTTATGCTCAATAAGGAGCCTTTGTTATATTCGATCATGGGACTTTGTTATACTCGACCAGGGGACATTGTAATATTCGACCAGGGAGCTTTTTTATACTCGATCAGGGGGCTTTGTTATACTCGATCAGGGGGCTTTGTTATACTCGATCAGTGGAATTTGTTATACTCGATCAGGGGAATTTGTTATACTCGACCAAGGGACTTTGTTATAGTCGACACAGGGGACTTTGTTATACTCGATAAGGGGCCTTTGTTATACTCGATCAGGGGCCTATGTTATACTCGATAATGGGACTTTGTTATACTCGACCAGGGGACTTTGTTATACTCGATCAGGGGGCTTTGCTATACTCGATCACAGGGCTTTGTTATACTCGATCAGGGAACTTTGTTATACTCGACCAGGGCACTTTGTTATACTCGATCAGGGGGCTTTGTAATACTCCATCAGGGAACTTTGTTATACTCGATCAGAATTTGTTATACCGATCAGAGGACTTTGTGGTTATACCCGATTAGGGCCTTTCTTTATTCTCGATCAGGGGACTTTGTATATACTCGGATCAGGGGACTTTGTTATACTCTCGATCCCTGACTTTGTTATACTCGCGACTTCAGGGGCCTTGTTATGCTCGCTGATAAGCGGTTTCCCGTTATATTCGATCATGGGACTTTGTTATACTCGACCAGGGGACATTGTTATACTCGACCAGGGAGCTTTTTTATACTCGATCAGGGGGTTTTGTTAAACTCGATGAGGGGGCTTTGTTATACTCGATAAGGGGACATTGTTATACTCGACCAGGGAGCTTTTTTATACTCGATTGGGGGTTTTTGTTAAACTCCATGAGGGAGCGTTGTTATACTCGGTGAGGGGACTTTGTTATACTCGACCTGGAGACTTTGTTATACTCGATCAGGTGGCTTTGTTATACTCGATCAGGGACTTTGTTATACTCGATCAGGGGAATTTGTTATACTCGATCTGGGGGCTTCGTTATACTCAATCAGGGGACTTTGTTATACTCGACCAGGGACTTTGTTATACTCGATCATGGGACTTTGATATACTCGATCAGGGGGTTTTGTTATACTCAATCAGTGGACTTTGTTATACTCGACCAGGGGATTTTGTTATACTCGATCAGGGGACTTTGTTATACTCGATCAGGGAAATTTGTTGTACTCGATTAGGAGGCCTTTGTTACACTCGACCAG
>NW_024721099.1:0-10004 GCF_018991925.1 Homarus americanus | reverse complement strand
GTCCACTTTGAGTTTAATTGAAGGCATGTTGACTGCTGGAATTGGAGATTTATGGAGATCTCCCCTAACAAATTGTCCCTAATTTCCTGCGCCCCTCACGTAGGGGAGGCCCTGCACTATCACAGAGGTCCCCAGGCGAATCGGCAGGCTGTGCTGACCCCCCGCCCTTCACACAAACACGCACTAGCGAGGTGTGGGGACAGAGGGCGTTTCCAGACGAATACTCCCCTGTACGTCAACTGACAGGGGAATAGGTCCTTTCACGGCACGGAAGATAAAGGTTAGAGTGGTAGAAAAAGGTCTGAAAACTTACTGCTGACTCTTTCTTCACACCAAGCCCCTCAGCAGCATTCGGGGTTCCTAAGGGAGGTCCGATACTGTAGGAGAGGCTCAATGTGTCGATTGAATCAACAGAATTGTCAGTTGGAGCATGGAGTCAGGTGCTTGTGATTTCCAAGGTTGGTGGGAAGGTGGGAGAGGTCCCAGAACTAGCGAATCAGCTATGTCCGTTTGATCTCCGGCTTCCCCGTCGCTCTGCGTGTCTGCTCTCTGTGGTGGTCCTGGCTCCAATGTGGCTTCGCCCACGGTTTGGTGGGAGTAGGTGGCGTGCTGTGGACGCAGCGGTAGTATCGTTCATCCAAGGCCGTCCCTCCCTCTTGGAGGTGGGGCGTAGCTTGCGGATGACGCATGCGGCACTCGTGGCCAATGAGGTGGCCACTGAGGTGGAGAATGTCTGTATATAAGCCCGCCCGCCTGCCGGGCCGCCCGTATTGACTATTTCGTCGTCGAGATGGCCCGTACTAAACAGACTGCCCGCAAGTCCACTGGAGGTAAGGCTCCACGGAAGCAGCTTGCCACCAAGGCAGCTCGCAAGTCCGCCCCAGCCACCGGTGGTGTCAAGAAGCCCCATCGTTACAGGCCCGGAACCGTCGCCCTTCGTGAGATCCGTCGTTACCAGAAGAGCACAGAGCTACTCATCAGGAAGCTGCCCTTCCAGCGCCTGGTGCGTGAGATCGCCCAGGATTTCAAGACTGACCTGCGCTTCCAGTCGTCTGCCGTCATGGCTCTGCAGGAAGCCTCTGAGGCTTACCTGGTGGGTCTTTTCGAGGACACCAACCTGTGTGCCATTCACGCCAAGCGCGTTACCATCATGCCCAAGGACATCCAGCTGGCCCGGCGCATCCGCGGAGAGCGTGCTTAAGTCCTCTTCCTTGGGGAAAAACAAAAAGCACAACAAAACCTACCAGACATCTATAACTCGGCCCTTCTCAAGGCCAAAGAACTGTTCTGAAGATAATTTTCATGACAATCGAAATGGTTGGTGGTCGGAGAGCGTTAATTTCGGTTACCCAAATCGCCTAACGGTAAGTTGGTAACATTCGTGGAGGTACGATTGTATAGTAGGTCATCAATTCGGGAGGTGGGTGGGTGCAACAAACAAGAGCTAGTAACAAATAAATATATAAAGAATAAGTAAGTAAAGAAATAAATAAAATAAAAGAACATACAATAAAATAAAATAAAATTTTTTTTTACATGAAATAGGCATGCTGCAAACAAGAAATGAAGCCCAAACACACTCCATGTATGTCACTTTGCAGTGGGTGTAAAAGTACTCCACGCAGAATTTATTTATTTATTTATTATGTTTCGATTTAGTCCTGTTTCTACGCCAATAGAGAATGCAGATTATTATAATTTTATTTTTTTTATTTCCCTCTCAATATATCACTGTCGGTAACTGTCTCTTTAACATGTAACTGTGGCTCCGATGGAGCCGATTAAGTTGTAGTAGTGGGATGGCGTGTTTGTTGTGCACAAGTAACCTCTTACTTGGAAGAGGTGTACTTGGTGACAGCCTTGGTGCCCTCAGACACGGCATGCTTGGCCAGTTCACCGGGCAGCAAGAGTCGGACAGCTGTCTGGATTTCCCGACTTGTAATGGTGGAGCGTTTGTTGTAGTGCGCCAGGCGGGAAGCCTCGGCAGCGATGCGCTCGAAGATGTCGTTCACGAAAGAGTTCATGATGGACATAGCTTTGGAGGAGACTCCTGTGTCGGGGTGCACTTGCTTCAGTACCTTGTAGATGTAGATGCTGTAGCTTTCCTTCCTCCTGCGCTTCTTCTTCTTGTCACCCTTGGCAATGGCCTTCTGGGCCTTTCCAGCCTTCTTGGCAGCCTTTCCGGAAGTTTTGGGAGGCATGGCGGCACAGTTACTCGTGGCGCGGAGCGAGAGAATTGAAAACTGGCCCGACTAACTTTTCCTTATATACCGAGCGGGCCGCTCAGGATCAGACTGGCTGCAGCTACGGCTCTCTTACATTGGTTGGGTCCGCGAGACGGCCACCTGGCCTGATCCTGAGCTTGGTATAAAAGACCAAGGTGGCGGGCGGAAATTTAACTCCTATCACGAAAAGCAGCAGCAGCAACATGTCAGGACGCGGCAAGGGAGGCAAAGTGAAGGGCAAGTCAAAGTCCCGTTCTAGCAGGGCCGGACTCCAGTTCCCCGTGGGTAGGATCCACCGTCTCTTGCGTAAAGGCAACTATGCTGAGCGTGTTGGTGCAGGTGCCCCTGTGTACCTTGCAGCCGTCATGGAGTACCTGGCAGCAGAAGTGCTCGAGCTGGCCGGTAACGCCGCCCGCGACAACAAGAAGACCCGCATTATCCCGCGTCATCTTCAGCTTGCCATTCGCAATGACGAGGAGCTGAACAAGCTCCTGTCTGGAGTCACCATTGCCCAAGGGGGTGTCCTTCCTAACATCCAAGCTGTGCTCCTCCCCAAGAAGACAGAGAAGAAATAAGAACCCAAGGTTCGTTCACACAAGACAACCTAACCAAACAGGCTCCTTTCGGAGCCACAGGATATCACTTAAAGAGAGAAATATACGACATCAACGTTTTGCAGGATAACACTCTGTGCAAATTGAGTGTAAATGTTTTTGAATGGTGTAGATGTGAAGGGGTACTGCGGGGGCCTGGGGTGGGGGACTTAAACGGGACTTAGAAGGGCGCAGCAGCAGCAGCAGCAGCAGCAGCAAGGGAGGCGACCTTATTTTCACTCTGGTTCATTGACAGTACACATTTACCAGCAGCATACATTGGAGTCATATTGTAATTGTAGACTAATCAGTGTGGGCTAGCTAGCTAGCCAATTTGGGATAAACAGCAAGAATGTAATGTCCTCAATGAAGTAATGACATAGTTCAAGATACAATAAGTGAGGTGGCCTGAAGTCTTTGACAGTGTCACATTCAATAATATAGTGCTTTAAAGGTGTATCACAAAGTTTACATGCTGAGTGTTCCGGTATGGGTACAGCGTTACTAACTTGCCAGATGTGTCTGTATCCTAACCTAATTGTGGCCACGACTACATCACACAGGCAGGCAGGAGCAAGTTGTTTGGACACTATTCCTAGCCCCCTTGGTCCCTGTTCACCTACTGTAGCAGTAAGTAGGTACCTGTTGTAAATCGAAAGGTTGCGAATTCGTATTCAGGGAAAGTTGTTGGAGCTTCTAAACTTGAACTGACACAATCCGAGGAGTGGTGACCCGAGGATCACAGACACTATCTCTCCCTTCCTAACCTCCTGCTCCTTCCTCTGTCCTCCCAAAATTGAACCATGCTATCGCAAAGGTAATAATACAGGTAGAGACAACAACATATTTTCCTATTGTCTTATTATATATTAATAACAGAAACGCTGCCGCCATCCCGGAGGCTTTACATTGTCTCACTGTTCATTCCCTCCACAATTCTTCCTCGTACTTCTTCTTCTTCTTCTTCTTCTTCTTCTTCTTCTTCCATGAATACTTTATTAACGGTGTATGTAAGTTTCACCATGTTTTGCACGACAGCGGTAGAGCAAAGTATATTTTGTTAGCAATAAACCAAAAGCATATTTTATGGCCTAATCATCACTACATAGAACACCACCCATAAAGCATGATACTAGTAGACCACAAAAACTGCTATAAACACCCAAAGCATATTTTATTGCCTAATCATCACTACACAGAACACCACTCATAAAGCATGATACTATTAGACCACAAACTGCTATAAACCCCAATAATAAACTATACTAGTGACTATAATTGTGTTACCCAATATTATACGAAATAATACTATAAAACATAATAATAAACACACTAATAGTGTATATTAGTGACTATAATTGTGTTACCCAATATTATACGAAATAATACTATAAAACATAATAATAAACACACTAATAGTGTATATTAGTTGAATGCACAATCTGATGAGAAGTCAAAAAAAAAAAAACAACATAACAATAACCTAGAAAGAGTGTAGAGTATTTTTGTGCAAACTATTATACTAGTAGATGGTCTAAGATAACTGTATGTGAAGGAAAAGGTGTGCTCTCCACTCAAACTTTCTTTTTATGAAATCTCCTACTCCCCAGCTGAGCGGTACGCCCAATGGGAAACAAAACGTGGCACATAACACGCCGCCCGCCAGCTCTGGCTCGGTGAATAGGAATCAGTAATCGGGCGGAGTATAAACAACACCGCCGCCAATGTGCTCCTCCCATCTCTGAGGAAATCTGGCGGGCAACTTAGTATTATATTAGCATGTAATAATAATAACAATAATAATAATAATAATAATACTACTACTAATAATAATAATAATAATAATATTAATAATAATAATATTAATAATAATAACATGCAATTTCATTTTATAACACATACTAACAAAATAGTGTATAGCCTACTATACTTAACTATAATAGGTTAGGTTGCGTAGGAGGATCTAAAAAGTACAGTAGTATACACACACACACACACACACACACACACACACACACACACACACACACATACATATAGACAACAAACTAAATTAGAAACCACACGTCAGTGAAGTTATCAAATCCTCCAGTTTCTGTCTCCACCTCCTACGCCGACTCAAGTCCCTCGGTGTTCCTGCACACGAGCTCCTCAGTGTTTACACAACATTCATACTTCCCAAGCTCACCTATGCCTCCTCCACCTGGTCTTCCTCCCTAAATGCCACACAACGTAAACACCTAGAAAAAGTGCAAAAGAGGCCATGCAAGATTATTCTCTACCCTTCCTACTCCACATATCAAGAAGCGCTCAACACACTGACCGACCCTTTAGACTCTCACTGACCATCACCACGACCTCATCTGCCAATTTGGTAAGAAGCTTCTACACCGGCTCCTACTACCATCTGAGATCCCTAGTCCGAGAATTGCTCTTCGACACCACAACCGCATCCAGCCCATACGTGCACGAACTGATCGCTATAAGAACAGCCCAGTCCCAACCATTGTAAAAATTATCGATAACTTGTAATAAATCAGTGTACTCACTCCCAGTAAACACTACTCCTTGCACTGTCACTATGTTGAAATGAACTGTAGTTTGAGCTTTTCCCCAGCTAGTTATTATATGTCTTATTTGTGTCACTCATGTTACTTGTATATTATTTGTAATTCGTAACCCATTCCCCAAATATGTAACTGTATATTTTCAGCCTTCTGGCTGCCAAGCTCTTTCAATAAACCGTTAATTATTATTATTATTATTATTTATATGTTGGCCCATACCAACTCACTCCCCTGAACCCTCCTCCCCACCGGACTATCAACAAGTTCTTGCCATAAGGTACTATCTCATTTGGCAAAGGAATGGAACCAGTGATGAATAGTGGTGAACAGTGCTTAACTCAGTGAAAAACAACTCGGCAGTTGAGTCTTACCCAAGCTAGCTAACCACCTTCACACAGTGAGGTCCCAGGTACCCAGTTATACTTCCCCTGAGACTCCACGATAGAGAGGCCTGGGACCACACCTCACCCACTTGAATGAGTGAGTCATGTCGACCACGTGGTGTCCCCAAGATGCTACGACACCACGTAGTGAATGTTTTGCTACAGCATCATCATGTGAAGTTCCTCATAACACCATCTGTGAGGTAACTGCTACATCATCAGGCCCCTCATAACGCCATCTGTGAGGGAGTTACTACACTACGTGTCTGGTGTTCAACATCTCACCTTACATGATCTACGCGTGCAAACATTAATCTGTATGTTCACTGTGTGCTCCTTCACCTTTCTCTAATGAGGGCTTTTGTTAAACCACCAATGTGATGTACTAAGTCATTTGTGTCCAATGTATACTTTCGAAAAGCCCTTGTTTGGGGAAGGTAGGAGAGAGTAGTCGTCATTATTGTCCAAGCCACATTATTTATTTCTATATATAAGTAATGTAGGCTGGTTTTTAAATACCTCAATCCCCTAACGGTGCCGTTTGTATATTAAGAAATACCGAAGCCATACAGTACAACACCAGCGAATATGAAGTATCACTGTAACCGGCAACTGTTACTCACTCATACCTACATACATATATAGAGTCTTTACAGAATGATAGCAGACACGAGGAAGACGAACAACAAGAGGAGAAGAGTTAGAAGAAAATCAACTTCAAGCTAAGAAGAAGAATACCAAGACATTTCCTCCAAACAAGAAAACAACACACACAATCAAGCCGACCAAACACTGAGAAACCATGGCGGAACCCAACATGCACCGGACGCTTGACCTGACTCTATCCTGCCGCATCCAGGCGAGTTGCTGCTTAAAGTCCCTCACGCAAGCGCTGTTTAGCCACTGCACCTATTCTATCCTCCTAAAATTCACTTCAATCCCCCCTGCCACTAGCATGTGTATGTATGTATGTATGTATGTATGTATGAATGAATGATAACTGCAACTTTGCGTATTAAAACTCATTACTCTTACCGAAGTAATATAGTGCGTGGTTATGTTATGTCATGTTAGGATAGATTATAAACTACATTGGGTTACATTTCGTGAGGTTCGGTGACGCTACAGGAAGTTAGGTGAGGTACCTGGAGGTTAGGTGAATGTTGACTGACTGACTGACTGACAATTATTAGGAAGTGGTTCCAACACGTTCACACACAACCTATACTCATACCACAAGTCCAGAATTAGAGAGGATCATGTGATTGGATATATTTTCAACGATTTACTCAGTGTCTAACCAACTCTTTAGCGATTTAAATGTGGACCTAAAATTAGGTCCGTATATTTGTTTGTCGTGGTGGTGGTGGTGGTGTGCGCCCGTCCATCAGGTTGATTAACCACCAAAACCATAAAGGGTGCGGCCCTGCCGTTTCAGGGCATACACCACATCCATGGCGGTGACGGTCTTCCTTTTTGCGTGCTCGGTGTAGGTGACGGCGTCACGGATGACGTTCTCCAGAAACACCTTGAGGACGCCGCGGGTCTCCTCGTAGATGAGGCCGGATATACGTTTAACACCTCCACGCCGAGCTAGACGACGAATGGCGGGCTTGGTGATACCCTGGATGTTGTCACGAAGCACCTTACGATGACGCTTGGCGCCACCCTTTCCAAGTCCCTTGCCTCCTTTGCCTCGTCCAGTCATGTTGTTGTGGTTGCTACTACAGGTGGTCCTGGTGTGGCTTCGCCCACGGTTTGGTGGGAGTAGGTGGCGTGCTGTGGACGCAGCGGTAGTATCGTTCATCCAAGGCCGTCCCTCCCTCTTGGAGGTGGGGCGTAGCTTGCGGATGACGCATGCGGCACTCGTGGCCAATGAGGTGGCCACTGAGGTGGAGAATGTCTGTATATAAGCCCGCCCGCCTGCCGGGCCGCCCGTATTGACTATTTCGTCGTCGAGATGGCCCGTACTAAACAGACTGCCCGCAAGTCCACTGGAGGCAAGGCTCCACGGAAGCAGCTTGCCACCAAGGCAGCTCGCAAGTCCGCCCCAGCCACCGGTGGTGTCAAGAAGCCCCATCGTTACAGGCCCGGAACCGTCGCCCTTCGTGAGATCCGTCGTTACCAGAAGAGCACAGAGCTACTCATCAGGAAGCTGCCCTTCCAGCGCCTGGTGCGTGAGATCGCCCAGGATTTCAAGACTGACCTGCGCTTCCAGTCGTCTGCCGTCATGGCTCTGCAGGAAGCCTCTGAGGCTTACCTGGTGGGTCTTTTCGAGGACACCAACCTGTGTGCCATTCACGCCAAGCGCGTTACCATCATGCCCAAGGACATCCAGCTGGCCCGGCGCATCCGCGGAGAGCGTGCTTAAGTCCTCTTCCTTGGGGAAAAACAAAAAGCACAACAAAACCTACCAGACATCTATAACTCGGCCCTTCTCAGGGCCAAAGAACTGTTCTGAAGATAATTTTCATGACAATCGAAATGGTTGGTGGTCGGAGAGCGTTAATTTCGGTTACCCAAATCGCCTAACGGTAAGTTGGTAACATTCGTGGAGGTACGATTGTATAGTAGGTCATCAATTCGGGAGGTGGGTGGGTGCAACAAACAAGAGCTAGTAACAAATAAATATATAAAGAATAAGTAAGTAAAGAAATAAATAAAATAAAAGAACAGACAATAAAATAAAATAAAATTTTTTTTTACATGAAATAGGCATGCTGCAAACAAGAAATGAAGCCCAAACACACTCCATGTATGTCACTTTGCAGTGGGTGTAAAAGTACTCCACGCAGAATTTATTTATTTATTTATTATGTTTCGATTTAGTCCTGTTTCTACGCCAATAGAGAATGCAGATTATTATAATTTTATTTTTTTTATTTCCCTCTCAATATATCACTGTCGGTAACTGTCTCTTTAACATGTAACTGTGGCTCCGATTGAGCCGATTAAGTTGTAGTAGTGGGATGGCGTGTTTGTTGTGCACAAGTAACCTCTTACTTGGAAGAGGTGTACTTGGTGACAGCCTTGGTGCCCTCAGACACGGCATGCTTGGCCAGTTCACCGGGCAGCAAGAGTCGGACAGCTGTCTGGATTTCCCGACTTGTAATGGTGGAGCGTTTGTTGTAGTGCGCCAGGCGGGAAGCCTCGGCAGCGATGCGCTCGAAGATGTCGTTCACGAAAGAGTTAATGATGGACATAGCTTTGGAGGAGACTCCTGTGTCGGGGTGCACTTGCTTCAGTACCTTGTAGATGTAGATGCTGTAGCTTTCCTTCCTCCTGCGCTTCTTCTTCTTGTCACCCTTGGCAATGGCCTTCTGGGCCTTTCCAGCCTTCTTGGCAGCCTTTCCGGAAGTTTTGGGAGGCATGGCGGCACAGTTACTCGTGGCGCGGAGCGAGAGAATTGAAAACTGATGATGATGATGATTATATGGAGAGAAGAGAGCAGTGGCTCTGAGAGTGGGAGAAGGGTATAGTACAAGGTAAAGTTTAGAAGTGGGAAGTAGAGGAGAAGGTTAACAGCAGGTGGGCTATCCACCTTGCGGAGACGAGTTTTTTGTCTTCCGTAACTGTGCTGCGTTGAGAGGTTCTTGGGGTTAGGGAAGGCCGGTCTCAGCCAAGCTAAGCTAGGTTGTTCTAAGGTGTCCTGAGGGCATATTTTGTTAGGGGGGGTCTCTCCAGGTCCTTGTGGCACTGGAGGGATGATCCCCATCTTTTAGTTATTTTTATTGTTATTTCTTATTGTTATTTTGTTGTTATTTTGTATATAGAGGCTCTGGTTCTTCGTTATCATTTTTCCTGCTTCTAGGCCACCATCCGTGCGATGTGTTGTTGTTTTCCTCAATTAGTTGGTTTAGTATGGGATCCTGTTCTTGCTGGATTTTTTCCCATATTACATTTGCTTGGGTGTGTATTCTGATGTTGAGTGGGTCTATGCCGTGTTCTGTGTGTATGTCTTGTACTGTTTGTGTGTATGGTGGTTGGTGTTTTGCTGCTCTTCTGAGGGCTATATTTTGCACTGCTTGATATTTGAGTTGATTGGTTCTTGAGATTGTGTTCAGAGGTATCGGGGGGTATTCTAAGTGTGGTCTGATCAGTGCTTTGTATAGGTGCAATTGCGTGTTGGTTTCCAATTGGCGGAATCTTTTGAGCTTAGTAAGTTGTGATCTTGCCTTAGCTAATCTTTCGTTAATGTGGGGTGTTATTCCACATCTGGATATCTTGAGTCCTAAT
>NW_024721098.1:0-15131 GCF_018991925.1 Homarus americanus | reverse complement strand
CCCAACAAAGCACGCGGACTTCTTCATATAATCAACACCTCACCCCACCAGGATTCGAACCCACGATCTTCTAATTCTGACCGGGGAACGCTACCTATGGGCCACCAGGACACTATAAGCAGTCCTAGACTCTGTTATATTTCACACAAAGCCTGTTCAACGAGCTTATGGCGCCGTGAACCACTGTAGGGGACCACCCGTGCCGCTTAGGTGATCAGAGCAACGTTTTACCAAATGCAGCTTCGAAACATGAGGATTCAAATATATTTCATTAGCCCAATAAAGCACTCGGACTTCTATATATAATCAACACCTCACCCCACCAGGATTCAAACCCACAGTCTAATAATTGTGACCGGGGTATGCTACCTCTCGGCCACCAGGAAAATAAAAGCAGTCCTAGACTCTACTATATTTCACAAAAAGCCTGTTCAACGACCTTATGGCGCCATGAACCTCTAATGGGGACCACCCGTTCCGCTTAGGTGATCAGATCAACGTTTTACCAAACCCGGCTTGGAAACACGAGGATCCATATATATTTCATTAGCCCAATAAAGCACTCGGACTTCTACATGTAATCAACACCTCACCCCAACAGGATTCAAACCCACAATCTTATAATTGTGACCGGGGTATGCTACCTCTGGGCCACCAGGACAATAAAAGCAGTCCTAGACTCTACTATATTTCACACAAAGCCTGTTCAACGAGCTTATGGCACTGTGAACCACTATAGGGGACCACCCATGCCGCTTAGGTGATCAAACCAACATTTTACCAAATGCGGCTTCGAAACAAGAAGGATGCATATATATTTCATTAGCCCAATAAAGCACGCGGACTTCTACATTTAACCAACACCTCACCCCACCAGGATTTGAACCCACGATCTTATAATTGTGACCGGGGAACGCTACTTATGGGCCACCAGGACAATAAAAGCAGTCCTGGACTCTGCTATGTTTCACACAAAGCCTGTTCAACGAGCTTATGGCGCCGTGAACCACTAATGGGGACCACCCATGCCCCTTAGGTGATCAGAGCAACGTTTTACCAAATGCGGCTTCGAAACACAAGGATCCATATATATTTCATTAGCCCATTAAAGCATGCGGACTTCTTCATATAATCAACACCTTACCCCACCAGGATTCGAACCAACGATCTTCTAATTGTGACGGGGGAACGCTACCTCTGGCCCACCAGGACACTAAAAGCATTCCTAGACTTTGCTATATTTCACACAAAGCCTGTTCAACGAGCTTATGGCGCCGTGAACCTCTAATGGGGACCCCCCCTCGTGCCGCTTAGGTTTTCAGAGCAACATTTTACCAAATGTGGCTTCGAAACCCGAGGATCCATATATATTTCATTTGACCATTAAATCACGCGGACTTCTACATATAATCAACACCTCACCCCACCAGGATTTGAACCCACAATCTTATAATTGTGACCGGGGGACGCTACCTCTGGGCCACCAGGACAATAAAAGCAGTCCTACACTCTGCTATATTTCACACAAAGCCTGTTCAACGAGCTTATGGCGCGTGAACCTCTAATGGGGACCACCCACATTTTAAACAGGTGATCAGACCAAATTTTACCATATCAAACTTCCGAAACAAGAGAAAGGATCCATATATATTTCATTAGCCCAATAAAGCACGCGGACTTCTACATATAATCAACACCTCACCCACCAGGTTTGAACCCGCGGTCTTCCCATAAATTGCTTGAGCCGGGGAATGCGCGCTACTACTCTGAATACCAGGAAAATAAAAGCAGTCCTAGACTCTACTATATTTCACACAAAGCCTGTTCAACGACCTTATGGCGCCGTGAACCTCTAATAGGGACCACCCGTGCGGCTTAGGTGATCAGAGCAACGTTTTACCAAATACATCTTCGAAACCCGAGGATCCATATATTTTTCATTAGCCCAATAAAGCACGCGGACTTCTACATATAATCAACACCTCACCCCACCAGGATTTGAACCCACGATCTTATAATTGTGACCGGGGAATGCTACCTCTGGGCCACAAGGACACTAAAAACAGTCCTAGACTCTGCTATATTTCAAACAAAGACTGTTCAACGAGCTTTTGGCGCCGTGAACCTCTAATGGGGACCACCCGTGCCGCTTAGGTGATCAGAGCAACGTTTTACCAAATGCGGCTTCGAAACACGCGGATCCATATATATTTCATTAGCCCAATAAAGCACGCGGACTTCTACATATAATCAACACCTCACCCCACCAGGATTTGAACCCACGATCTTATAATTGTGACCGGGGGACGCTACTTCTGGGCCACCAGGACAATAAAAGCAGTCCTAGACTCTGCTATATTTCACACAAAGCCTGTTCAACGAGCTTATGGCGCCGTGAACCTCTAATGGGGACCACCCGTGCCGCTAAGGTGATCAGAGCAACGTTTTACCAAATGCGGCTTCGAAACACGAGGATCCATATATATTTCATTAGCCCAATAAAGCACGCGGACTTCTTCATATAATCAACACCTCACCCCACCAGGATTCGAAACCACGATCTTCTAATTGTGACCGGGGAACGCTACCTGTGGGCCACCAGGACACTAAAAGCATTCCTAGATTCTGCTATGTTTCACAAAAAGCCTCTTCAACGGGCTTATGGCACCGTGAACCTCTAATGGGGACCACCCGTGCCGCTTAGGTGATCAGAGCAACGTTTTACCAAATCCGGCTTGGAAACACGAGGATCCATATATATTTCATTAGCCCAATAAAGCAAGCAGACTTCTACATATAATCAACACCTCACCCCACCAGGATTTGAACCCACGATCTTATAATTGTGACCGGGGAATGCTACCTCTGGGCCACCAGGACAATAAAAGCAGTCCTAGACTCTACTATATTTCACACAAAGACTGTTCAACGACCTTATGGCGCCATGAACCTCTAATGGGGACCACCCGTGTCGCTTAGGTGATCAGAGCAACATTTTACCAAATCCGGCTTGGAAACATGAGGATCCATATATATTTCGTGTAATAAATCACCAGTTTCTACATATAATCAACATCTCACCCCACCAGGCTTTGAACCCACGATCTTATAATTGTGACGGGGGAATGCTACCTCTGGGCCACCAGGACAATAAAAGCAGTCTTAGACTCTGCTATATTTCACACAAAGCCTGTTCAACGAGCTTGTGGCGCCCAGAACCTCTAATGGGGACCACCCGTGCCGCTTAGGTGATCAGAATAAACTTTTTACCAAATGCGGCTTCGAAACACGAGGATCCATATATATTTCATTAGCCCAATAAAGCACGCGGACTTCTACATATAATCAACATCTCACCCCACCAGGCTTTGAACCCACGATCTTATAATTGTGACGGGGGAATGCTACCTCTGGGCCACCAGGACAATAAAAGCAGTCTTAGACTCTGCTATATTTCACACAAAGCTGTTCACTTGAGCTTATGGGCTGTGAGGAACCACTATAAGGACCACCGGTGCGCTTAGGTGATCGGGGCAACGTTTGCAAATCTGGGGTTTCAAAAACCACGGGATCACTCTATATATTTCATTAACCCAATAAATCAGGACTTCTACATATAATCAGCGCCTCACCCACCAGGATTTGAAGCCCACGATCTTATAATTGTGACCGGGGTATGCTACCTCTGGGCCACCAGGACAATAAAAGCAGTCCTAGACTCTACTATATTTCACACAAAGCCTGTTCAACGAGCTTATGGCGCTGTGAACCTCTAATGGGGACAACCCCTGCCGCTTAGGTGATCAGAGCAACGTTTTACCAAATGCAGCTTCGAAACACGAGGATCCATATATATTTCATTAGCCCAACAAAGCACGCGGTCTTCTTCATATAATCAACACCTCACCCCACCAGGATTCGAACCCACGATCTTATAATTGTGACCGGGGAACGCTACCTCTTGGCCACCAGGACAATAAAAGCAGTCCAAGACTCTGCTATATTTCACACAAAGCCTGTTCAACGGGCTTATGGCACCGTGAACCTCTAATGGGGACCACCCGCGCCGCTTAGGTGATCAGAGCAACGTTTTACCAAATGCGGCTTCGAAATAAGGAGGATCCATAAATATTTCATTAGCCCAATAAAGCAAGCAGACTTCTACATATAATCAACACCTCACCCCACCAGGATTTGAACCCACGATCTTATAAATGTGACCGGGGAATGCTACCTCTGGGCCACCAGAACAATAAAAGCAGTCCTAGACGCTACTATATTTCACACAAAGACTGTTCAACGACCTTATGGCGCAATGAACCTCTAATGGGGACCACCCGTGTCGCTTAGGTGATCAGAGCAACATTTTACCAAATCCAGCTTGGAAACACGAGGATCCATATATATTTCATTAGCCCAATAAATCACTCGGATTTCTACATATAATCAACACCTCACCCTACCAGGATTCAAACCCACGATCTTATAATTGTGACCGGGGTATGCTACCTCTGGGCCACCAGGACAATAAAAGCAGTCCTAGACTCTACTATATTTCACACAAAGACTGTTCAACGACCTTATGGCGCCATGAACCTCTACTGGGGACCACCCGTGTCGCTTAAGTGATCAGAGCAACATTTTACCAAATCCGGCTTGGAAACACGAGGATCCATATATATTTCATTAGCCCAATAAATCACTCGGACTTCTACATATAATCAACACCTCACCCTACCAGGATTCAAACCCACGATCTTATAATTGTGACCGGGGTATGCTACCTCTGGGCCACCAGGACAATAAAAGCAGTCCTAGACTCTACTATATTTCACCTGAACTGTTCAGCGACCTTATGGCGCCATGAACCTGTACAGGGACCACCATTAATAAACAGGTGATCAGGCATCATTTTACCGTCGGCTTGGAAACCGCGAGGATCCGCCATATTTCATTAGCCCAATAAAGCACGCGAACTTCTACATATAATCAACACCTCACCCCACTAGGATTCGAACCCACGATCTTATAATTGTGACCGGGGAACGCTACCTATGGGCCACCAGGACACTATAAGCAGTCCTAGACTCTGTTATACTTCACACAAAGCCTGTTCAGCGAGCTTATGGCGCCGTAAACCACTATAGGTGACCACCCGTGCCGCTTAGGTGATCAGAACAACGTTTTACCAAATGTCGCGTCGAAACACGAGGATTCAAATATATTTCATTAGCCCAATAAAGCACTCGGACTTCTACATATAATCAACACCTCACCCCACCAGGATTCAAACCCACGGTCTTATAATTGTGACCGGGGTATGCTAGCTCTGGGCCACCAGGAAAATAAAAGCAGTCCTAGACTCTACTATATTTCACACAAAGCCTGTTCAACGAGCTTATGGCGCTGTGAACCTCTAATGGGGACAACCCGTGCCGCTTAGGTGATCAGAGCAACGTTTTACCAAATGCAGCTTCGAAACACGAGGATCCATATATATTTCATTAGCCCAACAAAGCACGCGGACTTCTTCATATAATCAACACCTCACCCCACCAGGATTCGAACCCACGATCTTCTAATTCTGACCGGGGAACGCTACCTATGGGCCACCAGGACACTATAAGCATTCCTAGACTCTGTTATATTTCACACAAAGCCCGTTCAACGAGCTTATGGCGCCGTGAACCACTATAGGGGACCACCCGTGCCGCTTAGGTGATCAGAGCAACGATTTACCAAATGCGGCTTAGAAACACGAGGATTCAAATATATTTCATTCGCCCAATAAAGCACTCGGACTTCTAAATATAATCAACACCTCACCCCACCAGGATTCAAACCCACAGTCTTAAAATTGTGACCGGGGTATGCTACCTCTCGGCCACCAGGAAAATAAAAGCAGTCCTAGACTCTACTATATTTCACAAAAAGCCTGTTCAACGACCTTATGGCGCCATGAACCTCTAATGGGGACCACCCGTCCCGATTAGGTGATCAGATCAACGTTTTACCAAACCCGGCTTGCAAACACGAGGATCCATATATATTTCATTAGCCCAATAAAGCACGCGGACTTCTACATATAATCAACACATCGACCCACCAGGATTCAAACCCACAATCTTATAATTGTGACCGGGGTATGCTACCTCTGGGCCACCAGGACAATAAAAGCAGTCCTAGACTCTACTATATTTCACACAAAGCCTGTTCAACGAGCTTATGGCACTGTGAACCACTATAGGGGACCACCCATGCCGCTTAGGTGACCAGAGCAACGTTTTACCAAATGCGGTTTCGAAACACGAGGATCCATATATATTTCATTAGCGCAATAAAGCACGCGGACTTCTACGTATAATCAACGCCTCACCCCACCAGGATTTGAAGCCACGATCTTCTAATTGTGACCGGGGAACGCTACCTCTGGCCCACCAGGACATTAAAAGCATTCCTAGACTCTGCTATATTTCACACAAAGCCTGTTCAACGAGCTTATGGTGACGTGAACCTCTAATGGGGACCCCCCGTGCCGCTTATGTGATCAGAGCAACGTTTTACCAAATGTGGCTTCGAAACCCGAGGATCCATATATATTTCATTAGGCCATTAAAACCGCAGCGGGACTTCTACATATAATCAACACCTCATCCCACCGCGGTTGAACCCACAATCTTATAATTGTGACCGGGGGGCCTTCTCCTGAACCCTGGGACAATAAAGCAGTCCTAGACTCTGGTATATTTCACACAAAGCCTGTTCAACGAGCTTATGGTGACGTGAACCTCTAATGGGGACCACCCGTGCCGCTTAGGTGATCAGACCAACATTTTACCAAATGCGGCTTCGAAACAAGAAGGATTCATATATATTTCATTAGCCCAATAAAGCACGCAGACTTCTACATTTAATCAACACCTCATCCCACAAGGATTTGAACCTACGATCTTATAATTGTGACCGGGGAACGCTACCTCTGGCCCACCAGGACACTAAAAGCATTCCTAGACTCTGCTATATTTCACACAAAGCCTGTTCAACGAGCTTATGGCGCCGTGAACCTCTAATGGG
The DNA here is from genome assembly GCF_018991925.1 of Homarus americanus. Lineage (NCBI taxonomy): Eukaryota > Metazoa > Arthropoda > Malacostraca > Decapoda > Nephropidae > Homarus > Homarus americanus. The sequence goes on along the minus strand of NW_024721098.1, from coordinate 8,057 downwards.
GACCCCCCGTGCCGCTTAGGTGATCAGAGCAACGTTTTACCAAATGTGGCTTCGAAACCCGAGGATCCATATATATTTCATTAGACCATTAAAGCACGCGGACTTCTACATATAATCAACACCTCACCCCACCAGGATTTGAACCCACAATCTTATAATTGTGACCGGGGGACGCTACCTCTGGGCCACCAGGACATTAAAAGCAGTCTTAGACTCTGCTATATTTCACACAAAGCCTGTTCAACGATCTTATGGCGCCGTGAACCTCAAATAGGGACCACCCGTGACGCTTAGGTGATCAGACCAACATTTTACCAAATGGCGCTTCGAAACACGAGGATCCATATATATTTCATTAGCCCAATAAAGCACGCGGACTTCTTCATATAATCACCACCTCACCCCACCAGGATTCGAACCAACGATCTTCTAATTGTGACCGGGGAACGCTACCTCTGGCCCACCAGGACACTAAAAGCATTCCGAGACTCTGCTATATTTCACACAAAGCCTGTTCAACGAGCTTATGGCGCCGTAAACCTCTAATGGGGACCCCCGTGCCGCTTAGGTGATCAGAGCAACGTTTTACCAAATGTGGCTTTGAAACCCCAGGATCCATATATATTTCATTAGACAATTAAAGCACGCTGACTTCAACATATAATCAACACCTCACCCCACCAGGATTTGAACCCACGATCTTATAATTGTGACCGGGGAACGCTACCTCTGGGCCACCAGGACACTAAAAGCAGTCCTAGACTCTGCTATATTTCACACAAAGCCTGTTCAACGAGCTTTTGGCGCCGTGAACCTCTAATGGGGACCACCCAAGTGTCGCTTTTAGGTATTCTCTAGAGAGCAACGTTTTACCAAATGCAAGCCAAAACGAGATCCATATATTTCATTAGCCCACAAGCACGACTTCTACATATAATCAACACCTCAATTCCCCACCAGGATTTGAACCCACGTCTTATAATTAGACCGATTACCAAATAATTAGGAAACTAAAAGCATTCCTAGACTCTGCTATATTTCACGCAAAGCCTGTTCAACGAGCTTATGGCGCCGTGAACCTCTAATGGGGACCACCCCTGCCGCTTAGGTGATCAGAGCAACGTTTTACCAAATGCAGCTTCGAAACCCGAGGATCCATATATTTTTCATTAGCCCAATAAAGCACGCGGACTTCTACATATAATCAACACCTCACCCCACCAGGATTTGAACCCACGATCTTATAATTGTGACCGGGGAATGCTACCTCTGGGCCACCAGGACAATAAAAGCAGTCCTAGACTATGCTATATTTCACACAAAGCCTGTTCAACGCGCTTATGGCGCCGTGAACCTCTCATGGGGACCACCCGTGCCGCTTAGGTGATCAGAGCAATGTTTTACCAAATGCGGCTTCGAAACACGAGGAACCATATATATTTCATTAGCCCAATAAAGCAAGCAGACTTCTACATATAATCAACACCTCACCCCACCAGGATTTGAAGCCACTTATCTTATAATTGTGACCGGGGAATGCTACCTTCAATACCAGGACAATAAAAAGCAGCTATAGACTCTTGGTATATTTCACACAAAGCCTGTTCAACGACCTTATGGCGCCATGAACCTCTAATGGGGACCACCTGTGCCGCTTAGGTGATCAGAGCAACGTTTTACCAACCGAAGCCAAACACGAGATCCATATATATTTCCATTAGCCCAATAAAGCACGCCAACTTCTACATATATAATCAACACCTCTTAACTTCACCAGGATTTGAACCCACGATCTTCTAATTGTGACGGGGCAACGCGACCTCTGGGCCACCAGGACAATAAAAGCAGTCCTAGATTCTGATATATTTCACACAAAGCCTGTTCAACGAGATTATGGCGCCGTGAACCTCTAATGGGGACCACCCGTGCCGCTTAGGTGTTCAGAGCAACGTTTTACCAAATGCAGCTTCGAATCACAAGGATCCATATATATTTCATTAGCCCAATACAGCACGCGGACTTCTACATATAATCAACACCTCACCCCACCAGGATTTGAACCCACAATCTTATAATTGTGACCGGGACGCCACTTGGGCCACCAGGACAATAAAAGCAGTCCCAGACTCTGCTATATTTTTACACAAAGCATGTTCAACGAGCTTATGGTCAGGAACCTCTAATGGGACCCCCTGCGCCGCTTTTAGGTGATCAGAGCAACGCTACTAATGTGCTTCAATCCCCGAGAGGATCCATATATTTCCCATTAGACCATTAAAGCACGGACTTCTACATATAATCAACACCTTCACCCAATTATATCAACCCACGGTCTTATAATTGTGACCGGGGACGCTACCTCTGGGCCACCAGGAAACTGGGGGTAAAATATCTTAGACTCTGCTATATTTCACACAAGCTCGTTCAACGAGCTTATGGCGCCGTGAACCCTAATGGGACCACACTCCATGCCGCTTAGGTGATCAGGAGCACGCTTTTACCAAATGCGGCTTCGAAACACGAGGATCCATATATATTTCATTAGCCCAATAAAGCACGCGGATTTCTTCATATAATCAACACCTCATCCCACCAGGATTCGAACCCACGATCTTCTAATTGTGACCGGGGAACGCTACATCTGGTCCACCAGGACACTAAAAGCAGTCCTAGACTCTGCTATATTTCACACAAAGCCAGTTCAACGAGCTTATGGCGCCATGAACCTCTAATGGGGAACACCCGTGCCGCTTGGGTGATCAGAGCAACGTTTTACCAAATCTGGCTTCGAAACACAAGGATCCATATATATTTCATTACCCCAATAAAGCACGCGGACTTCTACATATAATCAACACCTCACCCCACCAGGATTTGAACCCACGATCTTATAATTGTGACCGGGGGACGCTACTTCTGGGCCTCCAGGACAATAAAAGCAGTCCTAGACTCTGCTATATTTAACACAAAGCCTGTTCAACGAGCTTATGGCGTCGTGAACCTCTAATGGGGACTAACCCGTGCCGCTTAGGTGATCAGAGCAAAATTTTACCAAATGCGGCTTCGAAACCCGAGGATCCATGTATATTTCATTAGCCCAATAAAGCACGCGAACTTCTACATTTAATCAACACCTCACCCCACCAGGATTTGAACCCACGATCTTATAATTGTGACCGGGGAATGCTACCTCTGGGCCACCAGGACAATAAAAGCAGTCCTAACTCTGCTATATTTCACACAAAGCCTGTTCAACGAGCTTATGGCGCCGTGAACCCCTAATGGGGACCACGAGTGCCGCTTAGGTGATCAGACCAACATTTTACCAAATGCGGCTTCGAAAGAAGAAGGATCCATATATATTTCATTAGCCCAACAAAGCACGCGGACTTCTACATTTAATCAACACCTCACCCCACCAGGATTTGAACCCACGATCTTATAATTGTGACCGGGGAACGCTACCTCTGGGCCACCAGGACAATAAAAGCAGTCTTAGACTCTGCTATATTTCACACAAGGCCTGTTCAACGAGCTTATGGCGTCGTGAACCTCTAATGGGGACCACCCATGCCGCTTAGGTGATCAGAGCAACGTTTTACCAAATGTGGCTTCGAAACACGGGGATCCATATATATTTCATTAGCCCAATAAAGCATGCGGACTATTCCATATAATCAACACCTCACCCCACCAGGATTCAAACCCACGATCTTCTAATTGTGACCGGGGAACGCTACCTCTGGCCCACCAGGACACTAAAAGCATTCCTAGACTCTGCTATATTTCACACAAAGCCTGTTCAACGAGCTTATGGCGCCGTGAACCTCTAATGGGGACCCTCCGTGCCGCTTAGGTGATCAGAGCAACGTTTTACCAAATGTGGCTTCGAAACCCGAGGATCCATATATATTTCATTAGACCATTAAAGCACGCGGACTTCTACATATAATCAACACCTCACCCCTCCAAGATTTGAACCCACAATCTTATAATTGTGACCGGCTGACGCTACCTCTGGGCCACCAGGACAATAAAAGCAGTACTAGACTCTGCTATATTTCACACAAAGCCTGTTCAACGAGCTTATGGCGCCGTGAAACTCTAATGGGGACCACCCGTGCCGCTTAGGTGATCAGACAAACATTTTACCAAATGCGGCTTCGAAACACGAGGATCCATATTTTTTTCATTAGCCCAATAAAGCACGCGGACTTCTTCATATAATCAACACCTCACCCCACCAGGATTCGAACCAACGAACTTCTAATTGTGACCGGGGAACGCTACCTCTGGCCCACCAGGACAATAAAAGCAGTCCTAGATTCTGCTATTTTTCACACAAAGCCTGTTCAACGAGCTTATGGCTCCGTGAACCTCTAATGGGGAACACCCATGCCGCTTAGGTGATCATAGCAACGTTTTACCAAATGCGGCTTCGAAACACGAGGATCCATATATATTTCATTAGCCCAATAAAGCACGCGGACTTCTTCATATAATCAACACCTCACCCCACCAGGATTTGAACCCATGGTCTTATAATTGTGACCGGGCGACGTTACCTCAGGGCCACCAGGAAACTAAAAGCATTCCTAGACTCTGCTATATTTCACACAAGGCCTGTTCAACGAGCTTATGGCGCCGTGAACCTCTAATGGGGACCACCCGTGCCGCTTAGGTGATCAGAGCAACGTTTTACCAAATGTGGCTTCGAAACACGAGGATCCATATATATTTCATTAGCCCAATAAAGCATGCGGACTATTCCTCAATATAATCAAACACCACCACCAGGATTCAAACCCACGATCTTCTAATTGTGACCGGGGAACGCTACCTCTGGCCCACTGTGACACTAAAAAGCACTCTAATTTCTGCTATATTTTGTACACAAAGCCTGTTCAACGAGCTATGGCGCCGTGAACCCTATCGGGGACCTCCGCGTCATGAGGTGATCAGAGCAACGTTTTACCAAATGTGGCTTCGAAACCCGAGGATCCATATATATTTCATTAGACCATTAAAGCACGCGGACTTCTACATATAATCAACACCTCACCCCTCCAAGATTTGAACCCACAATCTTATAATTGTGACCGGGAGACGCTACCTCTGGGCCACCAAGACAATAAAAGCAGTACTAGACTCTGCTATATTTCACACAAAGCCTGTTCAACGAGCTTATGGCGCCGTGAAACTCTAATGGGGACCACCCGTGCCGCTTAGGTGATCAGACCAACATTTTACCAAATGCTGCTTCGAAACACGAGGATCCATATTTTTTTCATTAGCCCAATAAAGCACGCGGACTTCTTCATATAATCAACACCTCACCCCACCAGGATTCGAACCAACGAACTTGTAATTGTGACCGGGGAATGCTAACTCTGGCCCACCAGGACAATAAAAGCAGTCCTAGACTCTGCTATTTTTCACACAAAGCCTGTTCAACGAGCTTATGGCTCCGTGAACCTCTAATGGGGACCACCCATGCCGCTTAGGTGATCATAGCAACGTTTTACCAAATGCGGCTTCGAAACACGAGGATCCATATATATTTCATTAGCCCAATAAAGCACGCGGACTTCTTCATATAATCAACACCTCACCCCACCAGGATTTGAACCCATGGTCATATAATTGTGACCGGGCGACGTTACCTCAGGGCCACCAGGAAACTAAAAGCATTCCTAGACTCTGCTATATTTCACACAAGGCCTGTTCAACGAGCTTATGGCGCCGTGAACCTCTAATGGGGACCACCCTTGCCGCTTAGGTGATCAGAGCAACATTTTACCAAATGCGGCTTCGAAACCCGAGGATCCATTTATATTTCATTAGCCCAATAAAGCACGCGGACTTCTACATATAATCAACACCTCACCTCACCAGGATTTGAACCCACGATCTTATAATTGTGACCGGGGAATGCTACCTCTGGGCCACCAGGACAATAAAAGCATTCCTAGACTCTGCTGTATTTCACACAAAGCCTGTTCAACGGGCTTGTGGCACCATGAACCTCTAATGGGGACCACCCGTGCAGCTTAGGTGATCAGAGCAACGTTTTACCAAATTCGGCTTCGAAACAAGGAGGATCCATAAATATTTCATTTGCCCAATAAAGCAAGCAGACTTCTACATATAATCAACACTTCAACCCACCAAGATTTGAACCCACGATCTTATAATTGTGACCGGGGAACGCTACCTCTGGACCACCAGGACAAGAAATGCAGTCCTAGACTCTGGTATATTTCACACAAAGCCTGTTCAACGAGCTTATGGCGCGGTGAAACTCTAATTGGGACCACCCGTGCAGCTTAGGTGATCAGAGCAACGTTTTTCCAAATCCGGCTTCGAAACACGAGGATCCATATATATTTCATTAGCCCAATAAAGCACGCGAACTTCTACATATAATCAACACCTCACCCCATTAGGATTCAAACCCACGATCTTATAATTGTGACCGGGGTATGCTACCTCTGGGCCACCAGGACAATAAAAGCAGTCCTAGACTCTACTATATTTCACACAAAGACTGTTCAACGACCTTATGGCGCCATGAACCTGTAATGGGGACCACCCGTGCCGCTTAGTTAATCAGAGCAACATTTTACCAAATCCGGCTTGGAAACACGAGGATCCATATATATTTCATTAGCCCAATAAATCACTCGGACGTCTACATATAATCAACACCTCACCCTACCAGGATTCAAACCCACGATCTTATAATTGTGACCGGGGTATGCTACCTCTGGGCCACCAGGACAATAAAAGCAGTCCTAGACTCTACTATATTTCACACAAAGCCTGTTCAACGACCTTATGGCGCCATGAACCTCTAATGGGGACCACCAGTGCCGCTTAGGTGATCAGGTCAACGTTTTACCAAATCTGGCTTCGAAACACGAGGATCCATATATATTTCATTAGCCCAAAAAAGGACGCGGACTTCTACATATAATCAACACCTCACCCCTCCAGGTTTTGAACCCACGATCCTATAATTGTGACCGGAGAACGCTACCTCTGGGCCACTAGGACAATAAAAGCAGTCCTAGACTCTGCTATATTTCACACAAAGCCTGTTCAACGAGCTTATGGCGCTGCGAACCACTATAGGGGACCACCCATGAGAATAGAGCAACGTTTACCAAATGCGCTTCGGGAAAACGAGATCCATATATATTTCTATTAGGCCCAATAAAGCACGCAGACTTTACATATAATCAAACACCTCACCCCACTCAGGATTTGAACTCACGGTCTTATAATTGTGACTGGGACGCCACTCCTCTGGGCCACCAGGAAACTAAAGCATTCCTAGATCATATTTCACACAAAGCCTGTTCAATGAGCTTATGGCGCCGTGAACTCTAATGGGACCACCCGTACGCTTAGGTGATCAGAGCAACGCTTTTACTAATGCATTCTCGAAAACCCGTGATCCATATATTTTTCATTAGCCCAATAAAGCACGCGACTTCTATATATAATCAACACCCCACCAGGACGCAGAACCCACGATCTTATAATTGTAATCAACGCTACCTCTGGCCCACCAGGACACTAAAAGCATTCCTAGACTCTGCTATATTTCACACAAAGCCTGTTCAACGAGGTTATGGCGCCGTGAACCTCTAATGGGGACCCTCCGTGCCGCTTAGGTGATCAGAGCAACGTTTTACCAAATGTGGCTTCGAAACCCGAGGATCCATATATATTTCATTAGACCATTAAAGCACGCGGACTTCTACATATAATCAACACCTGACCCCTCCAAGATTTGAACCCACAATCTTATAATTGTGACCGGGGGACGCTACCTCTGGGCCACCAGGACAATAAAAGCAGTACTAGACTCTGCTATATTTCACACAAAGCCTGTTCAACGAGCTTATGGCGCCGTGAAACTCTATTGGGGACCACCCGTGCCGCTTAGGTGATCAGACAAACATTTTACCAAATGCGGCTTCGAAACACGAGGATCCATATTTTTTTCATTAGCCCAATAAAGCACGCGGACTTCTTCATATAATCAACAC